>NW_024044845.1:0-96196 GCF_015852505.1 Tachyglossus aculeatus
CCGTTCTCCATTGCCTGGTCCTGGCCCTCCTACACGATCTGGCTCCTCCACCTGACCCTGGCCCTCATCCTCTGCTTGGTCTTGGTTCTTGCCTTCAGCCTGGTCTTAACCCTCTTCCTCCTCATGATCTAGTTCCTCCTCTGCCTGGTCCTGGCCATCCTCCTCTGCTAGATCCTGCGCCTCCTCCTTCTCCTGCGCCTCCTCCTTCTCTTGGTCTTGGCCTCCTTCTCTTTCTTTTCCTGGCCCCCCAATACTTCCTGGTACTGGTAATCCTCCTCCACCAAACACTGGCCCTCCTTCTCCTCCTTCTCCGTCTAGTCCTGAACTTTGTCCTCGGTCAGAACCTGTCTCACCTTTGACCTCCACCTGTTACTTGCCTTCCTGGTCCATCTAGGCCGCCTCCTCTTCCTCCCAGTCTTTGCCCTCCTCTTCCCTCGAGCCAGGTCCTCTTCCTCTACATCATCCTGGCCTTTTTTCTACTCCAGATCCTGCCCCTCCTCCGTCTTCTGGTCCTCTTCTTCTTCTTCTGCCTTGTTCTGGCCCACCTCAATCCGTCTGGTCCTGGGTCTCCTCCTCCATCTTCTCCTGGCACTCCTCCTCCCATTGATCTTTTTCCCACCTCCTCTGTCTCATCTTTACACTCCTCCTTGGCCTGAGCCTGGCACTCCACCTCCACATAGTCCTGATCCTCCTCACCCACCTGGTCTTGGCCATCCTCCTCTGCCTGGTCCTGGCCCCCCTCTCCCATCTGGCTCCTCCACCTGGTACTGGCCCTCATCCTCTGCTTGGTCTTGGTTCTCGCCTTCAGCCTGGTCTTAACCCTCTTCCTCCTCGTGATCCAGTTCCTGGCCCTCCTCCTCAGATAAATCCTGCGCCTCCTCCTTCCCTTGGTCTTGGCCTCCTTCTCGTTCTTTTCCTGGCCCTCAAACTCTTCTTGGTACTTGTAATCCTCCTCCACCAAACACTGGCCCTCCAGCTCTGCCTTGTCCAGACCTTCGTCCTCGGCCAGATCATGAATCTCCTGGGACCTCCACCTGGTACTTCCTCGTCCATCTAGCTCTCCTCCTCCTCCTCCTAGTTTTGGCCCTGCTCCTCCATCGATCCAGGTCCTCTTCGTCTGCCTCATCTTGCCCTTCCTCCTCCTCCAGATCCTGGCCCTCCTCCTTCTTCTGGTCCTCTTCTTCTTCTTCTTCTGCCTTATCCCGGCCCACCCTCATCCGTCTGGTCCAGGGTCTCCTCCTCCACCTGCTCCTGGCCCTCCTCCTTCCATTTCTTATTTTCCCACCTCCTCTGTCTCATCGTTACCTGGTCGTGGCCATTCTCCACTGCCTGATCCTGGCCATCCTACCCCATCTGGCTCCTCCACCTGACCCTGGCCCTCATCCTCTGCTTGGTCTTGGTTCTCGCCTTCAGCCTGGTCCTAACCCTTATCCTGTTCATGATCCAGTTCCTCCTCTGCCTGGTAGTGGCCCTCCTCCTCTGCTAGATCCAGCGCCTTGTCTTTCTCTTGGTCTTGGCCTCCTTCTTGTTCTTTTCCTGGCCCTCCAACTCTTCCTGGTACTAGTAATCCTCCTGAACCAAACACTGGCCCTTCACCTCCGCCTTGTCCTTGCCTTCGTCCTCGCCCAGATCCTGGCTCTCCTGGGACCTCCACCTAGTTCTCGCCTTCCCCCTCCATCTAGGTTGCCTCCTCCTCCTCCTAGTTTTGGCCCCCCTCCTACTTCGTTCCATGTCATCTTCCTCTTCCTCATCCTGGCCTTCTTTCTCCCCTATATCCTATCCCTCCTCCTTCTGCTGATCCTCTTCATCATCTTCTGCCTGGTCCTGGCCTACCCCCACCTGTCTGGACCTGGACCTCCTCCTCCACCTGCTCTTGGGTCTCCTCCTCCCAATGATCTTTTTCCCAACTACTATGTCTGATCTTCACTCCCCTCCTTCGCCTGGGCCTGGCACTCCTCCTCCACATGGTCCTGACCCTCCTCACCCACCTGGTCAAGGCCATCCACCTCTCCCTGGTCCTGGCCCTCATACCCCATCTGGCTCTTCCACCGGGCACTGGCCCTCATCCTCTGCTTGGTCATGGTTCTCGCCTTCAGCCTGGTCTTAACATTCTTCCTGCTCATGATCTTGTTCGTCCTCTGTCTTGTCCTTTCCCACCTCCTCAGCTAGATCCTGCACGTCCTCCTTCTCTTTGTCTTGGCCTCCTTCTAATTCTTTTCCTGCCCCTCCAGCTCTTCCTGGTACTAGTAATCCTCCTCCACCAAACACTGGCCCACCAGCTCCTCCTTGTCCTGGCATTCGTCCTTGGCCAGATCCTGGCTCACCTTTGACCTCCACCTTGTACTTGCCTTCCTCCTCCATCTAGGCTACCTCCTCTTCCTCGTAGTCTTTGCTCTCCTCCTCCCTCGATCCAGGTCCTCGTCCTCTGCCTCATCCTGGCCTTCCTCCTCCTTCAGAACCTGGCCCTCCTCTTCCTTCTGGTCCTCTTCCTCTTCTTCTGCCTTGTCCTGGCCCACCCCCAACCGTCTGGTCCTGGGTCTCCTCCTCCACCTGCTCCTGGCTCTCCTCCTCCCAATGATATTTTTCCCACCTCCTCTGTCTGATCCTCACTCCCCTCTTTCGCCTGGGCCTGGCACTCCTCCTCCACATGGTCCTGACCCTCATCACCCACCTGGCTTGGCCATCCTCCTCTGCCTGGTCCTGGCCCTCCTACCCCATCTGGCTCCTCCACCTGACCCTGGCCCTCATCCTCTGCTTGGTCTTGGTTCTTGCCTTCAGCCTGGTCTTAACCCTCTTTCTCCTCATGATCCATTTCCTCCTCTGCCTGGTCCTGGCCCTCCTCCTCTGCTAGATCCTGCACCTCCTCATTCTCTTGGTTTTGGCCGTCCTTCTCTTTCTCTTCCGGGCCCTCCAACTCTTCCTGGTACTGGTAATTCTGCTCCACGAAACACAGGCCCTCCTTCTCCAGCTAGTCCTGGCCTTTGTCCTTGGCCAGATCCTGGCTCACCTTTGACATCCACCTGGTACTTGCACTCCTCGTCCATCTAGGCTGCCTCCTCTTCTTCCTAGTCTTTGCCCTCCTCCTCCCTTGATCCAGGTCCTCTTCCTCTACATCACCCTGGCCTTCTTTCTACTCCAGATCCTAGCCCCCCTCCTTCTTCTGGTCCTCTTCTTCTTCTTCTGCCTTGTCCTGGCCCAACCCCATCCATCTGGTCCTGGGTCTCCTCCTCCACCTGCTCCTGGCCCTCCTCCTCCCATTGATCTTTTTCCCGCCTCCTCTGTCTCATTTTCACTCTCCTCCTTCGCCTGGACCTGGCACACCTACTCCACATGGTCCTGACCCTCCTCACCCACCTGGTCTTGGCCATCCTCCACTGCCTGGTCCTGGCCCTCCTACACCATCTAACTCCTCCACCTGGCACTGGCCCTCATCCTCTGCTTTGTCTTGGTTCTCGCCTTTGGCAGGTCTTAGCCCAATTCCTCTTCATGATCCAGTTCCTCCTCTGCCTGGTCCTGGCCCTCCTCCTCTGCTAGATCCTGCGGCTGCTCCTTCTTTTGGTCTTGGCCTCCTTCTCGTTCTTTTCCTGGCCATCCAACTCTTCCTGTTACTAGTAATACCACTAAGCCAAACACTGGCCCTTCAGATCCTCCTTGTCCTGGCCTTCGTCCTCGGCCAGATCCTGGATCTCCTGGGACCTCCACTTAGTACTTGCCTTCCTCCTCCATCTAGGTCGCCTCCTCCTCCTAGTTTTGGCCCTCCTCCTCCTTCGTTCCACGTCCTCCTCCTCTGCCTCATCCTGGCCTTCCTTCGCCCCCATATCCTATCCCTCCTCCTTCTGCTGATCCTCTTCTTCTTCTTCTGCCTGGTCCTGGACCACCCCCATCTGTCTGGTCCTGGGCCTCCTCCTCCACCTGCTCCTGGCTCTCCTCCACCCAATGATCTTTTTCTCACCACCTCTGTCTGATCTTCACTCCCCTCCTTCGCCTGGGCCTGGCACCCCTCCTCCGCATGGTCCTGACCCTCCTCACCCACCTGCTCTTGGCCATCCTCCACTGCCTGGGTCTGGCCCTCCTACCCCATCTGGCTCCTCCACCTTGCACTGGCCCTCATCCTCTGCTTGTTGTTGGATCTCGCATTCTGCCTGATCTTAACCATCTTCCTCTTCCTGATCCAGTTCCTCCTCTGCCTGGTCCTGGCCCTCCTCCTAGGCTAGATCCTGCGACTCCTCCTTCTCTTGGTCTTGGCCTCCTTCTCGTTCTTTTCCTGGCACTCCAACTCTTCCTGATACTGGTAATCCTCCCCCACCAATCACTGGCCCTCCAGCTCCGCCTTGTCCTGGCCTTCGTCCTCGCCTGATTCCGGATCTCCTGGGACCTCCATCTGGTACTTGATTTTCTCGTCCATCTAGCTCGCCTCCTCCTCCTCCTAGTTTTGGCCCTCCACCTCCCTCGATCCAGGTCCTCTTGGTCTTCCTCATCCTGGCCTTCCTTCTCCTCAAGATCGTGGACATCCTACTTCTGCTAATCCTCTTCCTCTTCTTCTGCCTGGTCCTGGCTCACACTATTCCGCCTGGTCCTGAGCCTCCTCTTCCACCTGCTCCTGGCTCTCCTCCTCCCAGTGATCTTTTTACCACCTCCTCTGTCTCGTCTTTACTCTCCTTCGCCTGGGCCTGGCCCTCTTGCACCACATGGGCCTGACCCTCCTCACCCAACTGGGCTTGGCCATTCTCCACTGTCTGGTCCTGGCCCTCCTACCCCATCTGGCTCCCCTACCTAACCCTGGCCGTCATCCTCTGCTTGGTCTTGGTTCTTGCCTTCAGCCTGGTCTTAGCCCAATTCCTCTTCATGATCCAGTTCTTCCTCTGCCTGGTCCTGGCCCTCCTCCTCTGCTAGGTCCTCCGCCTCCTCCTTCTCTTGGTCTTGGCCTCCTTCTTGTTCTTTTCCTGTCCCTCCAACACTCTCTGGTACTAGTAATCCTCCTGAACCAAACACTGGCCCTTCAGCTCCGCCTTGTCCTGACCTTCGTCCTCGGCCAGATCCGGGCTCTCCTGGGACTCCACTCAGTAATTGCCTTCCTCCTCCATCTAGGTCGCCTCCTCCTCCTCCTAATTTTGGCCCTTCTCCTCCTTCGTTCCACATCATCTTCCTCTGCCTCATCCTGGCCTTCCTTCTCCTCCATATCCTAACCCTCCTCCTTCTTCTGATCCTCTTCTCCTTCTTCTGCCTGGTACTGACCCACCCTCCTCTGTCTGGCCCTGGGCCTCCTCCACCACCTGCTCCTGGCTTTCCTCCTCCCAATGATCTTTTTCCCACCTCCTCTGTCTCATCTTTACTCCCCTTCTTCGTCTGGGCCTGGCTCTCCTCCACCACATGGTCCTGACCCTCTTCACCCACCTGGTCTTGGCCATTGTCCACTGCCTGGTCTTGCCCATCCTACCCCATCTGGCTCCTCCACCTTACCCTGGCCCTCATCCTCTGCTTGGTCTTGGTTCTTGCTTTATCCTGGTCTTCACCCTCTTCCTCCTCATGATCGAGTTCCTCCTCTGCCTGCTCCTGTCCCTCCTTCTCTGCTAGATTCTGCGCCTCCTCTTTCTCTTGGTCTTGGCCGTCGTTCTCTTTCTTTTCCTGGCCCTCCAACTCCTCCTGGTAGTGGTAATCCTCCTCCACCAAACACTGGCCTTCCTTCTCCGGCTAGTCCTGGCCTTTGTTCTCGGCCAGATCCTGGCTCACCTTTGACCTCCACCTGGTACTTGCCTTCCTCGTCCATCTAGGCCGCCTCCTCTTCCTCCTAGTCTTTGCCCTCCTCTTCCTTCGATCCAGGTCTTCTTCTGCGTAATCCTTAACTTCCTCCTCCTCCAGATCCTGGCCCTCCTCCTTCTTCTGGTCCTCTTCTTCTTCTTCTTTCTTGTCCTGGCCCAACCCCATCCATCTGGTCCTGGGTCTCCTCCTCCACCTGCTCCTGGCCCTCCTCCTCCCATTGATCTTTTTCCCACCTCCTCTGTCTCATCTTTACTCTCCTCCTTTGCCTGGGCCTAGCACTCCTCCTCCACATGGTCCTGACCCTCCTCACCCACCTGGCCCTGACCATCGTCCACTGCCTGGTCCTGATCCTCCTACCCCATCTGGCTTCCCCGCCTGGCACTGGTCCTCATCCTCTGCCATCCTCTGTCGGCACTACCACTGGGCTGCTGACATTGTGATCCTGCCATCTTCTCAGATACCTCCTCTGGGCAGCCAGTAACATCACTGTGTCAGCCTTCATGACACTTCTGAGTCGCCGGAACTGTCATCCTGTCACCCTACCTGACACCACCTCTGGGTCACTGGCATTGTCACCGTGCCACCTTCCACCACGACTACCACCAGCCTGACATCTGTGGCACTATCCCGGCTGCAGCCTCCCCAATGCCTCCTCTGGGCAGCCAGCACAGTCTCCGTGCCTCCCCACCTGACAGCGGCCTCATCACTGTGCCACCGTGCCACCTTCCTTGACGCCTCCTCTGAGCAACCAAGATCGTCATAGTATCACCCTTCTCGACACCACCTGAGGCTGTCGACACCATCATCGATACACCTTCCATGACAGCTCCTCTGGGACCCCGGCACCATCATCGTGCCACCTTCCCTGCATCGCCCCTGGGTCACTGGCAATGACACCATGACACCCACACCTGACACTATCACCAGGCCATTGACATTGTCATAGTGCCGCCTTCCCTAAAAACCTTTATAGTCAGCCGGCACTGACAACAACGAGCCTCCCTGACAACTCCTCGGAGCCACAGACAAAATCAATCTGTAACCCTTCCACACATGTCCTCTGGGCCGCTGGCACTGTCATCTTGCCACTCTCCCCGACACCTCATGTGCAGCCGGCATCCTCATAGTGCCACCTTTCTCAACACCACCTATGGGCCACCGGCACTGTCATTGTGCTACCATCTGGGCCAGAAAGTACCATCATTGTTCCACTCTCCCTGATACCTCTTCTGGGCAACTGGCATCGTCATTGTGCCATTCTTCTCACCACCACCTCCAGGCCACCAGCACTGTCATTGCGCCACTTTCCCTGACAGCTCCTATGGGCCACCGACACAATCATCATGCCACCCTGACCGACACCTCCTATAGGCAGTTGGCACAGTCACTGTGCCCCCCTACATGAAATTTCTGGGCCATTGGCACAGTCATTTTGCCACCCTTCTTGAAACCACTTCCGGGTCGTTGGCACTGTTTTCGTGCCAATCTCTCTGACGCCACCTCTGGGTCACCATGCCACCCTCCGCTGACACCACCACCAGTCCACTAGCACTGTCATCGTAACCGCCCCCCCTCCCCCGACACCTCCTCAGGGCAGCTGGCCCTGTCACGGTGCCACCTTCCTAAGGCCTCCTCCAGGCTACTGGTACAGTCTCCATGTTACTCTCCCTGATACTCCTCTGGGCTGCCCCAAGATTCAGCAAACCAATCAATCAATCGTAATTATTGAGAGCTTACTGTGTGCAGAGCACTGTACTAAGCACTTGGGAAGTACAAGTTGGCAACATATAGAGACAGTCCCTTCCCAACGGTGGGCTCACAGTCTAGAAGGGGGAGACAGAGAACAAAACCAAACATATTAACAAAATAAAATAAATAGAATAGATATGTACAAGTAAAATAAACAAATAAATAGAGTAATAAATACGTACAAACATATATACATATATACTGGTGCTGTGGGGAAGGGAAGGAGGTAAGATGGGGGGGATGGAGAGGGGGACGAGGGGGCCTAGTGGGAAAGGAGAACTGGGATGGGGTGGGGGTGGGGTGGATGAGAGGGAGGGGGCTGGGAGGGAGGATTGGAGGATTGGCGCTGGTACAGAGGGATCCTTGGTAGGGGGTGAGGGGGAGTGGTCTTGGTGGGGGAGAGGGAGGCAAAAGCTGGGTGGGGGAGGGAAAGGGGAAGGTGAAGGTGAGGAAAGGGAATGGCAGTTGGGAGCGAGGGAATTGAAAGTTCATGGTGAGGTCAGCAGGGCGAGTGACAGTACAGCGGGAGGTTGACAATTGAGATGCAGAAGCGATAAAACAGTAGCAATGATATAAATAGGCGATGGCATCACAGCGGGTAGTTAACGATTAACATGCTATGGCAATATTAAAATTGGCAGATAATGATGTCACTGAGAGCAGATACATACTATTATGTGCCGGTGTAGGGTGGACCTGTTAAGGGGGTCAGGGAGCAGAGCTACCTGGGGAGAGGAGTGAACAGCCAACTAGCATGGGAGGGCTAAGTAGGTGCGAATGAGGTTGTCGTTAATGTAACTTGGTGATAACAAGGGCCTTTTTCCCGGGGGAGGGGGGCGGGGGGAGTCAGTCAGGACCGGACCGAGAAGGGGGGTATGGGGGGCACTTTAAGGAAGGTCGCTTAAGTGGGGGGGGGGGTGGAAGCAGGGGGCGTCAATAGGGGCGCTCTGAGGAGAGGAGCCTTCCGGGAGCAACGGGGGCCACGCTTTGTGATGACGGACGGGCCTCTCGGGAACGGAGTCCCGGGCGTCTATGGTGGCGCTCTGAGGAGAGGATCCTTCCGGGAGCAGCAAGGCCGCGGGGTGTGATGGCGGGCAGGCCTCTCGGGAACGGAGTCCCGGGCGTCTATGGCGGCGCTCTGAGGAGAGGAGCCTTCCGGGAGCAGCGGGGGCCATGCGGTGTGATGGCGGGCAGGCCTCTCGGGAAGATTCAGCAAACCAGCCGCCTCGACGCCTCTTCTGGGCCAGCTGGGCCACCTGCTATGACACCTCTGCTGGGCCACCGTATCCTGTCATCCCACCTCAGCCCTGTCACCTCCGCCTCCCACACCGACACCACTGGGCCGCTAGCAGCACTGGCCTTACCTCCTCTGCTGGGCCACCGCACGAGCCGCCTGGGCATCTCAGCTGGGCCAACGCACCAGCCGACCTGACACCTCCTCCTGGGCCACTGCTGTCAATCACTCCCGACACCTCCAGGGCCACCAACACCTCCACTGGGCCACCAGACCAGCCATCCTGACCCCTCCTGATGGGCCACTACCGCCTCCCACCCTGACTCCTCTGGGCCACCACACCTGCCACCCCAAAACCTCAGGTGGGCCACCACTGCTAGCCACCTTCACACCACAGGCGGGCCACCACACCAGCCGACGGACAGCTCCACTGGGCCAGTGGTGCCACCTGATCCAACACTCCTTACAGACCACCGCGGCCACTCCCCGGACACCTATTCTGGGCCACTGCACCGACTGCTATGATGCTTCCACTGGGTCACCGCCACCATCTGCCCTGACAACTCTGCTGGGCTACCGCCATCACCCATCCTGACATCTCCACCAGTACACCACATCTGCCCCACCGACAATACTGCCAGGCCACTTCACCAGCCACCCTAAGACCCTGAATTTGGCATTGCGTTTGCCCGATTCAGACGGGTCCAGTGAGTTTCACAGATGTACTAATTGCCTGACAAACCACAGGTCATCTATCACCTCTTCTCATCTCACCATCTCCTCTTGAATGTCCAGGTTTAGTCATGGATGCCTATTGCAGAGAAAAACTTAGAACCGCATTATTACTATTATTACTTTTTATTATTATTACTGTAATTACTATTACTATTATTATAATCATATTATTATTATTATTATTATTATTATTATGTGCCATCGAGTCATTTGTGATTCATCGTACTCCATGGATATACTTTCTCCAAAACGTCCTGCCCTCTGCCTTAATCCCCAACCTTTCTAGCGGTTCTTCCATTGTTGTTGCTTCGGTCCCTATCTAGCTACCTATCTACCTCTTCTACATTTTTCCTGGACTTTTCCTAGCATTAGCGTCTTCTCCAGAGAATTAGTCCTCCTAAATGCATGTCCATAATAAGCTAATGTAAGTCGAGCCTTTTGGCCCTGAAAAGACCACGTGGGTTTAATTTGTTTGGTTTTCAGGCAGTCCATGGTATTTGCAAAAGCCTTCTCCAATACCGCATTTCCAAAGAATCGATGTTCTATCATGTCTTTTCACTGTCCAGCTTTCAGATCCATACATTGTCACTAGGAATACCATAGAGTTTAATCATTTGTGTTTTTGTGGCAACTGGTACATCAGCACAGCACATTTCATGTCTTTTCTGGGCTCTTCATAGTAACTCTTCCTATCATTAATCTTTGGCGTTTTGCTTGGCTACTAGTTCCTTTATTGTTGATTATCGATCCCAAGAGAGAAAAATTAACTATTTCAAACTTCTCTCTGTCTAGGACTAAAGTGTTAAAACTTTCAGTTGCCAGGATCTCTGTTTTCTTGACATTGAAATATAGGCCCATCTTTTTGCACTGTTCCTTAATTTTTAATATTAAGCCCTTCAGGTCTTCTTCACTTTCTGCTAGTAGGGTTATATCATCAGCATAACGAAGCTTGTTTGTATTCCTCCCTCCAATCTTTACTCCCCGTTTGTCTTCATTGAGTCGACTTCTCTCATTAGGTATTCTGTGTAAAGGATGAGCAGATAAGGCAATAAGATACACCCTTGACATACAACCTTGCTAATGGAAACCCAAACTGTTTCTCCCTATTCTGTTCATATTGTAAGCACCTGTTTGTCATACAGAGAAGCAGCGTGGCTCAGAGGAAAGAGCACGGGTTTTGGAGTCAGAGGTCATGGGTTCAAATCCCGGCTCTGCCAACTGTCAGCTGTTTGACTTGGGGCAAATCACTTAACTTCTCTGTGCCTCAGTTACCTCATCTGTAAAATGGGGATTAAGACTGTGAGCCCCCACGGGACACCCTGATTACTTTGTAACCTCCCCAGTGCTTAGAACAGTGCTTTGCACACTGTAAGCAATTGATAAATGCCATTAGTATTATAATTATAATTATCATTATTATTATACAGGTTCCATATTAATGCAACTAATGGTCTGGTATGCCCATTTCCCTTAATGTGCTTCAGAATTTCTTGTGATCCACACAATCAAAGGCCTTACTATAATCAATAAAGCACATGCTGACTTCCCTTTGCTATTCTCTTGTCCTTTCAATTATCCAAAGGACATCAGCAATAATATCTCCTGTCCCTCGTCCTTTCTGGAATCCTGCCTGAGCAATGGGCAATTCATATTCCATGTAGGCCTCCACTGGACGGTGTATAGCTTTTAGCAGTACCTTTCTGGCATGTGAGATCAAGGAAACTGTAGATAATTGTTGCTTTTAGTTATATCTCTTTGTTTCAGTACTGGAGCAAAAATTAATCTTAATTTTGACAAAGTCAATCCGAGGACGACACATTCCCTTAATTTCCATAATCTTCTGAAATAGTGCTCTTGTCTGCCCATTTTTGTTACTGACTTCCATTTCTTTCCATATGCTGTTATAATATTCCTGTTTGTCCTTCGTGGTAGAACGCTGGATTTCTCGGTTCAGTTCATTAACCAGGTTCTTTTGTCCTCTGATTTTTTGCTTACTTCCCTTTCTTGGCTACTTCCCGAGTTATGTTTGACATCCATTTTGGCATTTTCTTCTTTCTAACCTTTTGTAATACTGTGTAACTTTCTTCCTTGATGACATTTTAAATCTCCATCCACATTTCCTCTGGTTCCTTGTCTGTGAGATTAAGCGCACCAAATATGTATTTTTCATGATTCTGTTGCCGAATTCTACCTTCCAAGCAGTTAGTACAGTGCTTTGCACACAGTAAGCTATCAATAAACATGACTGAATGAATGAATGATCCTTAAATACAGAGAGAATATTCGTCAGCTCAGATTTGGACACCTAGAAAGCATGATTGATCTTCCTAAGTTTTAGCGTGAGTTTACACATTGACAGCTCGTGATCTGTCCCACAGTCAGCCCCCACGGTAATAGAGTCTATTTGATTTCTATATAGTCCATCTGGTGAAGTCCATGTCCACAGTAGTAGTTTTGGTTGGAAAACGAAGGTGTAGGCAATACAAAAGTCATTTGATTCATAGAAATCGCAAGTCGGTTCCCGGCTTGATTCCTATTTCCAAGACCATAGTTTCCAACAACTTTCACTTCCATTCCATTACCAACTTTTGCATTCCAATCCCCAGTGATAGTCAACACATCTTGCTTGCAGCTTTTATCAAACTCTCTCTGTACTTCACTGTAAAACCTCTCTATTTCTTCTTGCCCTGCATTTGTTGTTGGGGCATATACCTGAAGTATGGTCCTACTGAATGGTTTTCCTCTGAACCTATTAGATATCTATCGGTCATTGACACCTTTATATCCAATAAGTGTCTTAGCAATTTTATTTGTTTCAATTATTGCTATGACATTTCTTTTTTCAGCATGGGCAGAGTAATATTTGATATGCTCATTCGATTGGAAATGCCCAATACCAGTCCATTTCAGTTGGCTTATTCCTAAAATGTCAATCTTCAATCAGTCTATTTCATTCTTGACTATTTCCAACTTACCCTGGTTCATACTTCATACATTCCATGATGCAATAATAAGACTATCTTTACAGCTTCAGATACTCATTTCTTTTGTGGCAACATCAACGACCGGGTGTTCCAAAGGCTTTATTCTGTACACGTCACAAGCACCCATGATACTCTGAGACGTCATCTGCTCTTCCCCAGCAGCTCATTGAGCTCACTTCGTCCAGGAGATCTTCCCTGACAGAGCCCTTCCTTTCCCTCTCCTCCCTATCAACCCCCACCTCCCTCTGCTCTACCACCTACAACTCCCCACAGGACTTGTATATATTTGTACATATTTATTACTCTATTCATTTTATTAATATGTGTATATAATTATAATTCTGTTAATTCTAATGGTATTGACACCTGTCTACTTGTTTTGTTTTCTTGTCTGTCGCCCCCTTCTTGACTGTGAGCCCGTAGTTGTGTAGGAACTGCTTCTATATGTTGCCGATTTGTACTTCCTAAGCGCTTAGTACAGTGCTCTGCATACAGTAAGCGCTCAATAAATACGATTGAATGAATGAATTAATGAATGAGTGCCTACCAACCTGAGGGGCTCATCTTCCAGCACTATATAATAATAACAATGATGGCATTTATTAGGCACTTACTGTGTACAAAGCACTGTTCTAAGAACTGGGGAGGTAACAAGGTGATCAGGTTGTCTCACGGGGGCTCACAGTCTTGAACCCCATTTTACAGATGAGGTAACTGAGGCACAGAGAAGTTACGTGACTTGCCAAAAGTCACACAGCTGACAATTTGCGGAGCTGGGATTTGAACCCATGACCTCTGAGTCCAAAGCCCGGGCTCTTTCCACTGACCCACGCTGCTTCTCTGCTTCTCCGATATCTGTAATCATTCTGTTATACGTATCCATAGAGTTTTCTTGGTAAAAATACAGAAGTGGTTTACTATTGCCTCCCTCCACTCGGTGAAAACTTGAGTCTCTGGTGTTGACCTTGATCAACATTTTGATCATTTGATCACCTGCCTTTGACTATTTCCTATAGCACTGCTGCCCAGCACAGGTGAATCAACTTTGTCTGATGCATCCGTTTAGACCCTTCCATTATGTGTAAACCGGAGAGAGCTTTAAGCTTCATTGGCATATGCAAACTCTTCTGCCACAGTAAGGCATTGATTCATAAGAGAGCTTCTTGCCAAATCCAACAGCATAACTATTTGTCTTCTACCTCTCATCTGCCTTAAACACTGTTGACGACCTCCTTCTTCTGGAAACATTATCCAACCTCGGCTTCATTGACACTGTCCTCTTCTGATTCTTCTCTTCTATCTCTAGCCGCTCATTCTCAGGCTCATTCGTTCTCAGGTTCCTCCTTTGCCTCCCACCCCCAAACTGTAGGAGTCCCTCAAGGTTCAGTTCTGGGCCCCCTTCTATTCTCTATCTTCACTCACTCCCTTGGAGAACTCATTCGCACCAATGGCTTCAACTACCACCTCTAAGATGCCCAAATCTACATCTCCAGTCCTGATCTCTCTCCCTCTCTGCAGTCTGGCATTTCCTCTTGGCTTCAAGACACCTCTATCTGATATCCTCCTGTCATCTCAAGCTGAACATGTTCAAAACAGAGCTCCTTATCTTCCCACCCAAACCCTGCCCTCCCCATGACTGTCCCATCACTGTAGACAGTATCACCATCCTTCCTGTCCCTCATTATTCTTTATTCCTCTCTCGTATTCCACCCCAATATTCAATCCGTCATTACATCATGTCAGTCCTACCTTCACAACATCACTAAAATCTGCCCTGTCCTCTCCATCTAAACATCTACTACATTAATCCAATCACTCATCCAAACAACCTGGATTACTGTATCAGCCTCCTTGCTGACCTCTCTTCCTTCTGTATCTCCCCACTCCTGTCCATATATCACTATGTTGCCCGGATCATTTTTATACAAAGACCTTCAGGTCATATTTCCCCACTCCTCAAGAAACTCCAGTGGTTGCCCATTCACCTCCACATCGATCAAAAAGTCCTCACCACTGGCTTTAAAACACTCAATCACCTTGTCCTCACTTACCCTACTCTCCCACTACAACCCAGCCCCAACACCTAGCTCCTCTAATGTTAACCTTTTCATTATATCTCGATCTCATCTATCCTGCCACCAACCCCTTGCCCATGTCCTCCCTCTGGCCTGGAATTCCCTCTCTCCCTCAGATCCAACAATTACACTCTCCCCTTCAAAGCATTGTTGAAGGCACATCTCCTCTAAGCGGTCTTCCCTGACTAAGCCCTCCTTTCTTCTTCTCCTATCCCCTTCTGCATTGCCCTGACTTGCTCCCTTTATTCATCCCTCCTCTCAGTCCCAGAGCATTTATTTACATATCTATAATATATTTATTCCTATTAGTGCCTCTCTCCTGCTCTAGACTGTAAGTTTGTTGTGGGCAAGGAAAATGTGGATTAATTAATGGTTAAATTGTATTGCCCATGCACCTAGTATGGTACTTTACACAGCGTAAGTGCTCAATAAGTACTACTGACTAATTGTGTGGGGGAAAGAGAGCTGAGGGGTAGTGCTGCAGAGAGCATAGACCTGAGGGGCACATTTATTTATTTATTTATATTTATTTATTTATTTATTTATGCAGAGCACTGTACTAAGTGCTTGGGATATTACAATGTAACAATAAAAAGACACATTCCCTGCCCACAACAAGCTTACAATTTAGAAGAGGAGACAGTCATTAGTAGAAATAAATAAACTACAGATACAGACATGAGTGCTGAGGGGCTGAGAGGGGGGAATGAATAAAGGGAGCAAGTCAGAGTGAAGCAGAAGGGAGTGGGAGAAGAGGAAAGGAGGGCTTAGTCAGGGAAGACTTCTTCGAGGAGATAGAATGACCTACATCCATACCACACTGTAAGAACCGTGTGATAACCAATTGCACCACTTCAGCTCTAGGAACCGCCAAGGTGAGCATGGAAACTGGTTCATCACCCTCACTCAATCTCCTGAGCTGGACACCCTAGAGCCAATCAGAAGCCGGCATGGTGTCCTCGGGAGCAGGCAAGAAAGGATGCTAAATTCAGCAACGAAGTCATTTTAGAATGGACAAGGAACCCCACAAATTCATTCATTCATTAATTCATTCATTCATTCAATTGTATTTACTGAGCACTTACTGCGTGCAGAGCACTGTACTAAGCGCTTGGTAAGTACAAACTGGCAACATATAGAGATGGTCCCTACCCAACAGTGGGCTCACAGTCAAGAAGGGGTACAAATATAATAATAGTAATAATACTAATAGTAATAATAATAATAGTAATATTAATAATAATGGCATTGATTAAGCGCTTACTATGTGCAGGTTACAAGGTGATCAGGTTGCCCCATGTGGGGCTCACAGTCTTAATTCCGATTTTACAGAAGAAGGAACTGAAGCACAGAGAAGTTAAGTGATTGCCCAAAGTCACATAACTGACAAGTGGCAGAGTCGGGATTTGAACCCATGACCTCTGACTCCAAAGCCCGTGCTCTTTCCACTGAGCCACACTGCTCACCTGTCTTCTGATCTATCTGATCTGCCTCTGAACAAGACTGCCCCTCCAAAAGACCTGCAGAAAGAGAAACAAATCAGCATTCACCCTAGAGGAACGGTATCCAACATCCGGCCACCCACCCACTGTCCCGCCTGTTAATGTGTTGTCACACCTGAAGAGGCAGGGGCCCGGATGTCCCACTGTCCACCTTTTCAGATGGAACCGAGGGCCTTGGGGCCTTTCCGATGCTCCACGTTGCTTCGAGTTTGGCTGGGGCCCAGGGCCACCCTACTTTCTGGCCTAATCCTTGGGCAGTGGTAAGGGACTGGAAAGGGGGCACGCTGTCTTTCGAAGGATTCTTAGGCGGTAGTCTGTGGTCTGTTCCATCCTCCCTCACTCCTCAAGATCCCAGGGGCTTGGCTCCTGCCACCTCCTCACTGATCCCTTCTAGAAAAGGAATCCACGAAAACTCAGTCTGACAAGGCCGGCTTTATTTATTGATTATTTGTAAAACAATTACTAGGTGTCAGGCACTGTACTAAGCGGTGGGAGAGATACAAGTTAATTAGGTTGGACATAGCCCATGTCCCACCTGGGTCTCACACTGTTAATTTCAATTTTACAGATGTGGGAACTGGGGCCCAGAGAAGTGAAATCATTTGGCCAAGGTCACTCAGTAGATAAATGGAAGAACTGGCATCAGAACCCACATCCTCTGTCTCCCATGCCCATGCTTTACACATGAGGCCATGATGCTTCTCAAGGGAGAGATGGGGGCAAGGGATAAGCCTCTCTAATGTGGGAGAAAGCACCGTGCCAAACCACTCAGGCGTGGGGTCCCTTGCCATTATCTAAAAGGGTGATTCCTCCTCCTCTCCCAAAGAAACGCTGCCCAGTTCCCTCATTCATTCATTCAATCGTATTTATTGAGCACTTACTGTGTGCAGAGCACTGTACTAAGCACTTGAAAGATACAATTCTGCAACAGATAGAGACAATCCTTACCCAACAGCGGGATCACAGTTTAGAACGGGGAGACAGACCAGAAAACAAAACAAGTAGACAGGCATCAATACCATCAAATTAGATAAATAGAATCTATTCTATTCTATTCTCGGCAGCCCCTGCTCCCCATGTCTCCCCACATAGAGAAGGGAGGGAAAGAACCCTTTCCTTCCTCTCCTGTTGCCATTTGGGCCCAAAATTCTAACCTCCATCACTCCTTAAAACCCCACCCTCTCTTTTACCTCCCCGCCATGGACCAAATGTCAGAACCCCAGAGTCCAGTGGATCCTAGAGATCCTAACAGTGATTTAGAGATCTGAGAGACAAGGAGCCGAGAGGCAGAGAGCAGAAAGCTGGGGTGCAAAGAGCAGAGAACTGGTGGACAAAAAGCAGAAATTTGGGGTAAGATAGAAAGGAGCTGGGTGTGGGTAGAGATCAGAGAGCCTAGAGTGGGCAGGGAGCTTGAGGAAGAGAGGAGAGAGCCCGAGGGCAGAGGGCAGGGGGCAGACTTCTTGGGGGCATGGGGCAGAAAGGTTGGTGAGGCAAAGAGCAGAGAGCTGGGCGGGGCAAAGAGTGCAGCAGGGGCAGAGAGTAGAAAGGTTGGGGGGCAGAGATCAGAGAGCTGGGGGACAGATACCTGAGGTATGGGGCCAGAGAGCTGGAGGGGAATAGGGCAGGGAGCTGGTGGGGTAGAGAGCTGGTGGGGCAGTGAGCTTGAGGGCTGGGAGTGGCGGGGGGGTTAGAGATCTTAGTGACAGAGATCTGAGGAGTAGAGTGCTAGGGATCCAGAGAGCTTAGTTTCAGAGAGGTTGGGGGCAGAGATCAGAGAGCTGGGTGCGGTGGGGGGGGCAGAGCAGAAATTTGGGGAGCAGAGAGCTGGGGCAAGGGGCAGAAAGCCAAGAGCTGGGTAAGGCAGAGGGCAGAGAGCTAAAAGTCAGAGAGCATGGAGGAAAGAGCTGACAGGCAGAGAACTGGGGGGAGAGAAAGCTGTGTGGGACAGAGAGCTGGGGGTGGGGGTGGGGAATAGAAAGCTCAGGGGAAAGAGAGATGGGGGACAAAGAGTCTGGGAATAGGGAGCAGGGTGTGGGGTGAAAGCACAGAGCTGGGGGAGGGGGAAAAAAGCGGAACACTGGAGCCAAGAGCAGTAAGCACGGGGGCTGAGAGCCAGTTGGCCAGGGAGCTGGGGTAGGAAATTGAGCTGATTTGCTGAGAGCTTGGGGGAGCAGGGAGTGAGGGACAAAGAGCAGAGAGATAGGGGTAAGACAGCAGATAGCTGAAGAACAGACTACAGAGAACTGGGGGACACAGAGCAGAGAGCTTGGGGATGGAGAGCTGAGAACTGGGGGTCAGGGCAGAGAGCTTATGAAAGATAGCAGAGGCCTAGGGGGCAGAGAGCCTGTGGTAGAGAGACCTACGAGGCAGGGCTAGGGAGCAGAGAGCAGACGGGCAAAGAGCAGGCAAGAAGAGAGCAGATTGGAAGAAAGCCGAGAGCTCGGGGGCAGAGAATTGAGGGGCAGAGAGCTGAGGGACAGTGGATTGAGGGACAGAGAGCTGAAGGGCAGAGAGCTGAAGGGCAGAGAGCCTAGAGATGAGGGACAGCGAGATAGTGGCAGGAAGCAAAGAGTTGTGGGACAGAGAACTGGGGGGGGGGGCGGTCTTAAGCAGGGGGAGCAGAAAGTGGGAGGGCAGAAACTCGTGGGCCAGAAAGTTGGGGGTGCCTAAAACTGGGGACTGGGAGCTGAAGGGCAGGGAGATGAGTAGTAGAGTGCTAGGGATCCAAAAATCAGCGGGGCAGAGAGTGGGGGGCCGAGAGGAGGAGGCAGACAACAGGGGGAACAGAAAGGGGCACAATGATTAGGGGGACAGAGGTCAGGAGGGAAGACAGCTGAGGGGCGGACAGTGGCGTAGCAGATAGCAGAGGGACAGAGAGTCGAGGAGTAGAGGGAAAAGGGGCCGAGAAGCAGAAAGCTTGGTGGATAGACAGCCAGGGAGATAAAAAGTTGGAGGGATAGAAAGCTGGGCAAACAGAAAGATGTGTGTCAGAGAGCAGAGAGCTGGGAGCAGAAAGCAGAGAGCTGCGGGGCAA
Source organism: Tachyglossus aculeatus (assembly GCF_015852505.1). Lineage (NCBI taxonomy): Eukaryota > Metazoa > Chordata > Mammalia > Monotremata > Tachyglossidae > Tachyglossus > Tachyglossus aculeatus. The sequence continues at coordinate 19,074 of NW_024044845.1, forward strand.
GAGATGAGAGAGCTGGGGGGCAGAGAGCTGGGGGACGAAAAGCAGAGAATTGGGGATAGGGCAAAGAGCTGGGAGATGGCACACATTGCTGGGGGCAGAGAGCTGGTGGCAGAGAGTTGGGGTTAGAGAGCGGGTGGCAGAGAGTGGGTGGAAGAGAGCAGGCATCTGATGGGTAGAGATCCCGAGTGCAAAGATCAGGGATGGCAAAGAGAGCAGGGAGGCAGAGAAACAGGGCAGGGAGTCTAGGGGCAGAAGGAAATAGGGCAGTGAGCAGAAGGCCAGAGAAGAAAAGGGAAGAGAACAAAAAGCAGAGAACAAAAGGGCAGAGAAATGAGGACCAGTGAAATGAAGCGATTGCAGGTGAGAGTTGAAGGGCAGAGGGGCAGAGGGAAGAGAATTGAGTGGCAGGGAGCTGAAGCGAAGACACAGAGAGCTGAGGGTCAGAGGGAATAGAGTTGAGGGACAGAAAACTGAGGGGTGGAGCACAGGGAGGTGAGCTGAGGGGCAGAAAGCAGGGGGACAGAGATTCAGAGAGCAGGTGGATAGAGAACAGGGAGTCAATCAATCAATCAATCGTATTTATTGAGCGCTTACTGTGTGCAAAGCATTGTACTAAGCACTTGGGAAGTACAAGTTGGCAACATATAGAGACAGTCCCTACCCAACAGTGGGCTCACAGTCTAAAAGGGGGAGACAGAGAACAAAACCAAACATACTAACAAAATAAAATAAATAGAATAGATATGTACAAGTAAAATAAATAAATAAATGAATAGAGTAATAAATATGTACAAACATATATACATATATACAGGTGCTGTGGGGAAGGGAAGGAGGTAAGATGGGAGGGATGGAGAGGGGGATGAGGGGGAGAGGAAGGAAGGGGCTCAGTCTGGGAAGGCCTCCTGGAGTAGGTGAGCTCTCAGTAGGGCCTTGAAGGGAGGAAGAGAGCTAGCTTGGCGGATGGGCAGAGGGAGGGCATTTCAGGCCCGGGGGATGACGTGGGCCGGGGGTCGAAGGCGGAGCAGGCGAGAACGAGGTACGGTGAGGAGATTAGCGGCAGAGGAGCGGAGGGTGCGGGGTGGGCTGTAGAAGGAGAGAAGGGAGGTGAGGTAGGAGGGGGCGAGGTGATGGATAGCCTTGAAGCCCAGGGTGAGGAGTTTCTGCCTGATGCGCAGATTGATTGGTAGCCATTGGAGATTTTTGAGGAGTCAGAGAACAAGGGCCAGAGATCAGAGGGGAAGAGATTCATGGGGAAAAATTTGAGGGGCAGAGAACAGAATGATACAGACCTTAAGGGCAAGAGATCTGAGGGCCGAGGGGCTGACAGTCAACAGCTTTGTGGGGGGTGGGCGGGGGGAAGGGTGGGGGCGGAGGGATAGGAAGCAGAGACTAAAGGGGCATGGAGCAGAGAACTGAGAGGCAGGGCAGGAAAGCAGGGGACAGAAAGAATGGGGTCAGGGAACTGAGGGGAAAGGACCAAGGGGAGCTGATAGTCGGTGGCAGAAAGCTGAGAGGTGCAAATCTGGGGATCCAGAGAGCTCGGGGCAGAAAGCATAGAACCGGGGGGCAGAGAGCTGGCTTTTAGAGTCTAGGGGGGCAGAAACTCTGGGGATAGAGACAAGGGGGGAAGAGAACAGGAGGGAAAATACCAGCGGGTAGAGAGGAGTAGGGCAGAATGCAGAATGGAAGAGTGCAGAAGGGCATAGGGGCAGGGAGCCGAGAGCAAAGGGGCAGGGAGCCAAGAACAGAGAGGAAGAGAGCTGATCGCAGGGTGGAAGTGGAAGGAAGGTAGAGAGCAGAGGTGAATGGAGCATTCATTCATTCATTCAAGCATATTTATTGAGCACTTACTGTGTGCAGAGCACTGTACTAAGCACTCGGAAAGTACAATTCATCTACAGAGAAAATCCATACCCAACAACAGGCTCACAGTCTAGAAGGGGGGAGATAGACAGCAGAAAACAAAGGGGAAGAGAAAGGAGAGCTGAAGGGTAGGGGGAAGAGAGCTGAGGGTCAGCAGGGCAGAGGGGCAGAGGAGTAGAGGGTTCAGAAGCAAAGGAGCAGAAAGCAGCTGGGTACAAAGCAGGGGGCATTCATTCAGTAGTATTTATTGAGCACTTACTGTGTGCAGAGCGCTGTACTAAGAGCTTGGACAGTACAACATCATCAACAACCCGTACCCAACAATAGGCTCACAGTCAAGACAAGACAGCAGAAAGCAAAGGGGAAGGGAAAGGAGAGACGAAGGGTAGGGGGGAAGAGAGCTGAGGGGCAGAGAGTCTGAGAAGCGAAGGTGCAGAGAGTAGAGGGGTAGAAAGTAGCACTGTACTAAGCACTCGGAAAGTACGATTCATCTACAGAGAAAATCCGTACCCAACAACAGGCTCAGAATCTCGAACGAGGGGAGATACTTTTCGTTCATTCACTCGTATTGAGTGCTTACTGCGTGCAGAGCACTGTACTAAGTGCTTGGGAAGTACAAGTTGGCAACACAGAGAGACAGTCCCTACCCAACAGCGGGCTCACAGTCTAAAAGGGGGACACAGAGAACGAAACCAAACATACTAACAAAATAAAATAAATAGAATAGATATGTACAAGTAAAATAAATAAATAAATAAATAAATAAATAAAGTAACAAATATGTACAAACATATATACATATAGACAGGTGCTGTGGGGAAGGGAAGGAGGTAAAATGGGGGGGATGGAGAGGGGGACGGGGGGAGAGGAAGGAAGGGGCTCAGTATGGGAAGGCCTCCTGGAGTAGGTGAGCTCTCAGTAGGGCCTTGAAGGGAGGAAGAGAGCTAGCTTGGCGGATGGGAAGAGGGAGGGCATTCCAGGCCCGGGGGATGACGTGGGCCGGGGGTCGATGGTGGGACAGGCGAGAACGAGGTACGGTGAGGAGATTAGCAGCAGAGGAGCGGAGGGTGCGGGCTGGGCTGTAGAAGGAGAGAAGGGAGGTGAGGTAGGAGGTGGCGATACATATATACCTGTATATACATATATACAGGTGCTGTAGGGAGGGGAAGGAGGTAAGTTGAGGGGGATGGGGAGGGGGAGGAGGGGAAGAGGAAGGAGGGGGTTGTTGTCCCAGTAGTCTGGGGGACAACTGCTCCCACACTAGGCTATGGGACCCAAGGGCCCGGGTTTGGGAGTCAGAGGACGTGGGTTCTGATCCCGCCTCCGCCACTTGTCTGCTTGTGTGTCTTTGGGCAAGCCACTTCACTTCTCTGGGCCTCAGTTACCTCATCTGGAAAATGGGGCTGAAGACTGGGAGCCCCATGTGGGAAAACCTATTTTGTATCTACCCCAGCGGTTAGAACAGTGAGCCCTTCTTCTAGACTGTGAGCCCGCTGTTGGGTAGGGACCTTCTCTCTATGTTGCCAGCGTGGACTTCCCAAGCGCTTAGTACCGTGCTCTGCACACAGTAAGCACTCAATAAATGCAATTGAATGAACAGTGCTTGGCACATTGTAAGTGCTTAACAAATGCCATCATTATCATTATTAGTCCTGGCCTCCCCGGGGTCATGGGGCAGGGGGGAGGGCATTTGTACACATTTATTCTATTTACTTTACTTTGTTAATATGTTTTGTTTTGCTGTCTGACGCCCCCTTCTAGCCTGTGAGCCTGTTGTTGGGTAGGGACCATCTCTATATGTTACCAACTTATACTTCCCAAGCACTTAGTCCAGTGCCCTGCACACAGTAAACACTCAATAAGTACGATTGAATGAATGAATGAATAGTAAGCGCTTAACAAATGCCATCATTATTATTATTACTGACATCAGTCTACTTGTTTTGTTGTTGTTGTCCATTTCCCCCTTCTAGCCTGTGAGCCCGCTGTTGGGTAGGGACCATCTCTAGATGTTGCCGACTTGTACTTCCCAAGCGCTTAGTACAGTGCTCTGCACACAGTAAGCGCTCAATAAATACGATTGAATGAATGAATGAAATGACATGGGGATCGTTTCCCCCTTCCCTGGCCCCAGTTATTGGCCCATTGCTTTCCCCTGTTGTTAAACCATGAAGTGAGAGGGTGAGGCTGAGGAACTTGGAGTGGTTTAAACCCAGTTGGTTCTTTCATTCATTCAGTCATATTTGTTGAACATTTACTGTATGTGGATCACTGTACTAAGCACTTGGGAGAGTACAATACAACAATATAAAATATACACATTCCCTGCCCATAACGAGCTGCTTGGGGTTGGCTCCATCCGCTTCCCACTGGTCACGCCCAGTTTACCCAGGGGCCTACAGAAAATGCCAAGTTCCTAGGCTGGGAATCAGTGCGCACAATTCCTTTCCAGAAAGCCAATGGTCTCGGGAAAGGGTTTGGAACTGGGGGCTTTGCCACTGCCCGTTCCCTCGGGGAAGTCCAACAGAGAGAACGGGCAGTTGAGAATTTGCCCCGATGAGATTTCTGAATAATAATAATAATAACGGCATTTCTGTGTGCAAAACACTGTTCTGAGCGCTGGGGAGGTTACAAGGTGATCAGGTTGTCCCTCGGGGGGCTCACAGTCTTTATCCCCATTTTCCAGATGAGGTCACTGAGGCCCAGAGAAGCGATGTGACTTGCCCCAAGTCATACAGCTGACAGCTGGCGGGGTCAGGATTTGAATCCATGACCTCTGACTCCAAAGCCCGGGCTCTTTGCACTGAGCCACGCTGCTTCCCTGTGTCAAGTTCCCCTTCCTGGGTGGGTCGCTTGCCTTCTAACGGGCCTCTAGCTAGCCCGGTTCCACCCAAGTTACCTCTGACATACCTCTCCTTCTTTTGACACAGTTCCTAGTGCTGTTTGCCAACCTGGTGGCCTTATTTTGGTACGCCTACCTCGCCTCGCTCCGGAAGTGAGGAGGCCACGGTAAGCGCTCAATAAATACTTTTGATTGATTGATCTGTCGGTGCCCTCCCTCTGGGCTCCCATCTCGGGATCGCCCCAGGGAGGCTGAGAGCAGACTGCGGCTCCCCGGAGAAAACAGACACCTGGCCAGTGGAATCGATCCCTTCGGGAATCTCCCTGAATCTGATCCAACTCATTGAACTTCACCGATTGATAGATGGGAAACGATGGACTGTGAATGATCTGTACTGTGATGACCTTGCTGTCGGCTTTTGAACGCTGCTCTCGCTAGACTTCCATTTTTCAAAAATGGGACTCAATCAGAATGGTAATAAACCACAGTGTAGCATCTTCAAAGGTAAGTTTTATTTCTCTGCTGGAAAATAGCCGTCACCTCAGGGCTGTCCAGATAATAATAATAGTAATAATGATGGCATTTATTAAGCGCTTACTATGTGCAAAGGACTGTTCTAAGCGCTGGGGAAGTTACAAGGTGATCAGGTTGTCCTATGGGGGGCTCACAGTCTTCATCCCCGTTTTACAGAAAGGGAACTGAGGCCCAGAGAAGTGAAGTGACTTCATTCATTCATTCAATCAATCGTATTTATTGAGCGCTTACTGTGTGCAGAGCACTGTACTAAGCGCTTGGGAAGTCCAAGTTGGCAACATATAGAGACGGTCCCTACCCAACAGTGGGCTCACAGTCTACAAGGGGGGGACAGAGAGCAAAACAAAACATATTAACAAAATAAAATAAATAGAATAAATATGTACAAATAAAATAAATAGAGTAATACGTACAAACATATATACATATATACGGGTGCTGTGGGGAGGGGAAGGAAGTAAGGCAGGAAGGAGGGGGAGAGGAAGGAAAGTCACACAGATGACAAGTGGTGGAGCTGGGATTTGAACCCACGACCTCTGACCCCAAAGCCCGGGCTCTTTCCACTGAGCCATGCTGCTTTTCTCGAAGGACCACCTTTTCAAATCCCAGCCACAACAAGAAATCGAGTTGTGGGTCGAGATACCAAGCAGTCCCCTTCCCATCACCCAGAGGAGACTCGGGGACCCACTTTATTTAAGTCAGGTCCAGTTGTTACCGGGTCTGTGACTCACCCACGCCTCATCCGAGGCTGGAGGGGACAGAAGCCTTGTACATTCTTCCTAGCCCCGGCAGATTTATCGATTAGCCAATTAGGCCTAAGGTGGCAAATGCTAGGAGGCTCCAGATACCTGCACTGGATTTCACCATCTGGGGGACTACCTCTGGACAGACTTCTGAACTGCTACCACGTTAATTCACTCATTTAATCGTATTTACTGAGCGCTTACTGCGTGCAGAGCACTGTTCCAAGCGCTCGGGAAGTACAAGTCGGCAACATATAGAGACGGTCCCTACCCAAGGACGTGCTCACCGTCTAGATGTCTAATCCAACCACTGATCCTAGCCCATCCTGACTGCTCCATCGGCCGCCTTGCTGATCTCCCTGCCTCCTGTCTCTCCCACTCCAGTCCCTACTTCACTCCTTTCTCACTCCCTCAGCCCAGATCATTTTTCTACAAAAACCTTCGGTCCAGGTTTCTCCAGAACTTCCAGTGGTCGCCCATCCACCTCCATATCAAACCGAAACGCCTTACCAGTAGCTTTAAGCCCTCAATCACCTTGCCCCCTCCTACCTAGCCTCACTGATTCCCTAGTACAACTCACTCCGCTCCTCCAAAATCAACCTCCTCACCGGTCCATGATGTCATCTATCTTACCGCCGGCTCCTCGCCCGGGTCCTGCCTCGGATCTGGAACTCCCTTACGGTGTTCTGCACACAGTAAGTGTTCACTGACTATGATGGATTGGTTGCTTTTTAGATCTCCCCAATTTGTGTCTCTGGTGGCTAAAGACAACAGTGTATATGACTGGCCTTCAGCCAAGGTAGCAGAGCAGCGTGGCTCAGTGGAAAGAGGCCGGGCTTGGGAGTCAGAGGTCATGGGTTCAAATCCCGGCTCTGCCGGTTGTCAGCTGTGTAACACTGTGCAAGTCACTTCACTTCTCTGGGCCTCAGTTACTTTACCTGTAAAATGGGGATTAAGACTGTGAGCCCCCCCGGGACAACCTGATCACCTTGTAACCTCCCCAGTGCTTAGAGCAGTGCTTTGCACATAGTAGTGCTTAATAAATGCCATCATTATTATTATTATTCCCAAAGAATGAATGAATAACTGCATCTCCTTTACTTCAGGAATGCGCTGTAATGCAGTAGCAAGGGTGGCACCCTTCCCTAGTCCCATTAGGTCATTTCATTCATTCATTCATTCATTCAATCGTATTTATTGAGCGCTTACTGTATGCAGAGCACTGTACTAAGCGCTTGGGAAGTCCAAGTTGGCAACATCTGGAGACGGTCCCTACCCAACGGCGGGCTCACAATCTAGAAGGGGGAGGCGGACAACAAAACAAAACATATTAACAAAATAAAATAAATTGAATAAATATGTACAAGTAAAATAAATGAATAGATTAATAATGGTACTTTCCAAGCGCTTAATCCAGCGCTCTGCACCCAGTCGGGGCTCGATAAATCCTCTCATTCAGTGAATGAGAGCATGTTACTTCCCCTTTAAGGGCGGCGGGTCCGCCCGACACCACATCCGGCTTGGGAAGCCCCGCCCCCTCGGCTTCCAGCAGCTCATGAGGAAATTTGTCCCTGGACGCGCGCCGTCGGTGCTTCCGCCCGCGTGGGAACTTCCGCCTTAGGAAGGCCCGGCCCTCGGCGTCCGGAAGCGCATGAAGAAGTTTGTCCCTGGGCGCGCGCCGTCGGTGTTCCTACCCGCGCGGGAGCGGCCAGTTGCTCCACTTCCGGCTTGGGAGGCTAGACAGCAGAAAACCAAGGGGAAGAGAAAGGAGAGCTGAAGGGGAGGGGGAAGACGGCTGAGGGGCAGCAGGGCACAGGGGCAGAGCAGAGCAGCAGAAGGTTCAGAAACAAAGGAGCAGGAAGCAGAGGGGTAGAAAGCAGGGGGCATTCAGTCAGTCATTCATTCAATAGTATGTATTGAGCACTTACTGGGTGCAGAGCACTGTACTAAGAGCCTGGACAGTACAACGTCATCAACAACCCGTGCCCAACAATAGGCTCCCAGTCAAGAAGGGTGGAGACAGACAGCAGAAAGCAGAGGGGAAGGGAAAGGGGAGACGAAGGGTAGGGGGAAGAGAGCTGAGGGGCACAGGGTCTGAGAAGTGAAGGAGCAGAAAGCAGATGGGTAGAAAGCAGGGGGCACTCATTCATTCATTCAATAGTATTTATTGAGAGCTTACTGTGTGCAGAGTATTGTACTGAGATGGGGTTTTTTTAAGGAGTGGGGCGATGTACCCAGAATAATCTTTTTAAGAAAATGATCTGGGTAGAAGATGGAAGGTTGAAGGCAGAGAAGTCAGACAGAAGGCTTGGGCAGCAATCAGAGAAAGTACATCTACGGGAAGAAGGCACTATATTGCAATTAATGCATCCATCCAGTAGTACACATGGAATGCCTGCTGTATTCAGAGTACTATATGCAGTTACTGTAGTTGTTCTTACTATGTGCCAGCCGCTGGGGCAGAGAGAAAATAATCAGGATGGAAAGAGTACCTTTTCCCCACAGAACTCATAGTCAGTGAAGGAGGCAGGACAAGAATTGAATTCCCTTTTTACAGGAAACAGGCCCAGAGAAGTTAAGTGACTTGGTCAAGGTCACCCAACAGACAAGTGGCAGAACCAGGATCTGAACCCAAGTTTCCTGTTTCCCAGACCTGTGCTTGTTCCAATAGGCCACACGGTCTCCCTTGTCTCCAAGCTGTGATGTCCTGTGGAAGAAGGGGAAAAGCAAGTTGAACTGATAGATTGACACATCTGTTTTTTTCACTTGCTGAAGCCAGAATCAGAGCCAGAGCTATGCTTTTCTAACCTGTCTGCCTGTTGGTGACCAGGGCCTACAAGATCCACCCAGGATCTGTCTCAATAAAGAAGTCCCCATTTGGACTCTCACGATACCGGGCCTACCCTTATGACTAATACCCAAAGAACGACCGCCTCTCACCTCGGCATTTCCAAATTGAGAACCAGATTGATTTGGCCAAATTCCAAACCTCAGACTTGAAAGCTCAGCTCAACTCTTTCCGGATGGTTTGCATGGTAAACTCTGCTTATTTTCAACAAATGTTTTCTAAAAAGCAAATGTGAGTCAATGAATGATTGATTTGGTTCGAATAAGTAATTTGGCTCTCATTTCAATTAAGACGTTGACAATGCTTCATTAGCACACCTTGATCTCAAGCGGAAAGTCAAATCCTTCCAAGAAGAGATAGTCTTCTTGAATAAACTTCACGACGAGGTAATGGGCTTCCTCTTATTCAGGGAATGTAAATTAAGCCGATCTAATCAGGGAAGCCAGCAGGAACTTGATATTTTCTACTTATTCTTCACCAGGAAATCCAGGAGCTGCAGGCCCAGATTCAGGAACAGCACATCCAAATCGATGTGGATGTGGATGTGGCTGTGCCCGATCACACTGCTGCCCTGCGTGATGTTCGCCAGTGGTACCAAAATGTGCCTGCAAAGAACGTCCATGAAGCTGAAGAATGGTACAAATCCGAGGTGTGACTCTAGGGGAAGGTGTCCCCTGAGGGCGGTACCCTAAACCAGCTCTCTAGGGATGAAACCAAGCAGTTGGCACAGGTCACCCGCCTGGAGAGGGGGTGCAGGGATTGGGGGTACGGTGCATGCATGCATACACTCACTTCATCAAACCGACAGTCAGGGGGTAGGGGCTCCCTCAGGAAGTATCCGTGGCATGCACGGGACTCACCTATTTCCCTGGATGGGTTTCTCAGGACCACGCTGTATGCTACGGGTGGTGATGCTGGTGACTGGACGAGAGTGGAATAGGGAATTCATTGGTCATCCAGCTTTCCAGTTGACAGCTGACAGGTCCTCTGTCCTCTTGGGACCAAGGGGCTGCGATCCACCCTGGGGTTGAGATGTCCACTGTCAATATTTTCTCAACAGTTTGCTGACCTCTCTGAAGCTGCTAATAGGAACAATGATGCCCTGCTCCAGGCCAAGCGGGAATCAAATGAGTATCGCTGGTAGGTCCAGTCTCTCACTTGTGAAGTGGATACACTGAAAGGGACCGTGAGTACACGCTGGAGGGTGTGGGTGTCGGGGATGAAATACCACAGGTCCACTGTGTTGGCTGAAGTTGGCATTGCAGGAAATTCTCCCCTTTGCTTGGTGATGGCTAACTTAACACCAACAATGGGCTTTGCTCTAATATCCTAGCCTCCTAAATTGGCATTCCGCCTCTAATATGAGGGCACCCAACAGACATTTTAAACAGGACTATTTAAACCATTTGACCCATGAACATATATTCCCATAATCCCAAATGTGTTTCTAACCAATGTAGAAGGGATCGGCAATCAAAATTAGTGATTAAAGCCAAGTTTGAAACAAAAGAAGTTTAGGTTTTTAACCAAGTGTTAGGATAGCATGAAAGACCAAGTAATTCCTGAACCACACCTCTGGGCCCCGTGTCTTTGATTATTTCTGCTTGATTGACTGTCAACTTGCAACACAATGGTTCATTCTTCTGTCCGCGATTACTTGGAATAGTCAATTGGCAGGTGGCTTAAGAATGCTTCTGCAAGTGTTTGGACATACACTTTAGAGAAGCAGCGTGTCTCAGTGGAAAGAGCGTGGGCTTTGGAGTCAAAGGTCATGGGTTCAAATTCCGGCTTCGCCAACTGTTAGCTGTGTAACTTTGGCCAAGTCACTTAGCTTCTTGTGCCTCAGTTACCTCATCTGTAAAATGGGGATTAAGACTGGGAACTCCCCGTGGGACAACCTGATCACCTTGTAACCTCCGCAGCACTTAGAACAGTGCTTTGCACATAGTAGGGGCTTAATAAATGCCATTATTCTTATTATCTGGCACCATGTTCATGCTGAGAAACCTCTGCCTCTCCGTGGACCACAGAATGGGGCCACACTGGGTTGGGCAGCATCGCTCGGGGCACCAGGTCTTTGATGAGGTCATAGCCAAGCTCCTACTCTTCTCTTGCAGAACGAATCTCTGGAGCGCCAGATGCGTGAGATGGAGGAGAACGTTTCAGTTGAAGCTGCTAACTACCAAGACAGTATTGGCCGCCTTCAGGATGAAATACAGAACATGAAGGAATAGATGGCTCGCCACCTGCGTGAATATCAGGACCTGCTGAATGTCAAGATGGTACTGGATATTGAGATATCCACCTACCGCAGATTACTGGAGGGGGAGGAGAGCAGGTAAGTAGGGGAGAGGAGTGGGAACCTGGGAGGTGGCCATCTATCCTTAGGGTTGCCTGGTAACAACTTAATGTGATCTGTCTTTTTACAGGACTACCCTGCCGGTTCCAAGCTTTTCTTCCTTGAACCTGAGAGGTGAGCACTGCCATCTCATTTCCAGGGCTTGGTAGCTTCCTTATGGGAAGCACAGAAGTTTCCTTCTGATCAGAAAAAGCCACTCCTAAGTGATGAGACCTGTGTTTGGGGAAGATGGAACTCCCTTGGAATAATGAGGGGGTTGTCTCTAGTTGAAGCTGCAGTGGATTTAGGGGAAGCCCCAGCAGTGGGGGTAGGGTTGACAGAGAGAGGGTGAGTTCATCTCTTTCATCCAAACTGCAGCAACCAACCCTCCCTCAAATCCGGCAGGCAAGGTGATTATGTCTCTACTGGGTCAAGCTAGAGAAATCTCATCACTCACACAGTTGCTGCTAAAGCAGGGGTGGCGGTCACACCATGCATAGGGTGACTGTGGCCCACATGGTAAAGTGCATAGCCCATGGGCCTGAGAATCAGAAGGCCATGGGTTCTAATCCCAGCTCTGCCACTTATCGGCTGTGTGACCTTGGACAAGTCACTTCTCTTCCCTGTGCCTTTATTACCTCATCTGTAACATGGGGATAGAGACTGTGGGCCCCACAAGGGACAACTCGACTTGCTTCTATCGTCCCAGTTCTTAATACACTGCCTGACACATAGTAAGCACTTAACAAATAACATGATAATAATAGAATGTGGCCCCTCTGAAATTTAGACTTTTTTCACCTAAGTAACCGGTCACATGATTGATTAGGACAAAAGGAACTAGTCAGAATCAAGATGTACCCTGACTAATTATACCCCACAACTCTTGAATAGTTTATACTGCTAAATACCAATGTTCTTATTGACTTGATCATTGACTACCCCTAGGCTCGTAACTGTTCATTTTTGTGGGCAACAAAGTTGATTAAACTTTTTTAAAAACTTTTTTATTACTGCCCCCAAATCCCTATTTTATGAATAGCTATTCACTTTTGTAATCAATAGTACACACAGCCTGTGTACATGGATTGCTGATCACGAAACCAATATTGGCAACTCTTTAAACCTCCCAAGGCACTGAGATGGTGTCTGGTGAAAGAGAGAAATTCTCAACAGGAATAAACACAAGACTCTTAATCCTTTGTAGAGAACTCTTGGGTGATATGCAGGGACCATTAAACTCTCATTTTGACAAATTGTTATTCTCATCTTTCAGAAACCAACATTGACTCCCACCCTCTGGTGGACACCCATTCCAAGAGAACACTCCTTATCAATCAATCAATCGTATTTATTGAGCATTACTGTGTGCAGAGCACTGTACTAAGCGCTTGGGAAGTACAAGTTGGCAACATTTAGAGACAGTCCCTACCCAACAGTGGGCTCACAGTCTAAAAGGGGGAGACAGAGAACAAAACCAAACATACTAACAAAAGAAAATAAATAGAATAGATATGTACAAGTAAAATAAATAAATAAATGAATAGAGTAATAAATATGTACAAACATAAATTCATATATACAGGTGCTGTGGGGAAGAGAAGGAGGTAAGATGGGGGGGATGGAGAGGGGGTTGAGGGGACTATCAAGACTGTTGAAACCAGGGATGGACAGGTATGTGAATTTCTTAAATCAAGGGGCTGGAGTAGAGGGGAAGAGGAGGGGTGTGCAGAAAGAAATGAAAGACCTATGTGCCATTGTCAATATGCCCCATGCCCAGCCAGGGGTGATGGGAAAGGACTCTCATAAGATCTGTTCCCAGGGCTAGCTGGGAAGGGCATACAAGCTCAGAGGGACATCTTCCTTACCCTGGCCCATCTCTTCTCCCTGTCCCCAGTACCCACACACGTACATACATTTTGACTCTCTGTAAATTCAGCGAGTTGACCCTGGCCTGACCCTAAAGACAATTCCCTTCACCTCACTTCTGGGCCCCCAGGATATACCCTACTGAGCCCCACTCTACAGGGCCAGTGCCCTATATGGGCAGCCAGCCTTTGCACCTCAGTGTCCCTGGAGCATGAAGTCCCAATTAATCTATGCCCAGACAGCTAAAGGTAATTGGGAGTCATCCCAACACCTTCCCTAGGAGGTAGGAAGACCACAGCATTGTTGGGTGTTCGTGAGTTGGCTCCCGTGGTTAGCCTCTAGCTTCGGGCTGGATTCCAGATGCCTTTTGGCCTCTCCTGCACTGAATATGCTTCTGAAATGTGAATTAGCGTTTGTCAGATCCTACTGCCTGAAGGGCTTCTTGGTACCACTGTCATTTTCAATGTCTTGGGGGCAGCAGCTCATGCCTGCATGTAAGACTCTGAGTGTCCCTCAACCCTGCACCCATCATTCTGGGAAATAAAGCTTTCAGAATGGAGAAACCAAGCTTCTCCAAAGGAAAATGAGGTTCTGCAGGTAGCACCAGGTTAACATGCATGAGTTATCTGATTAGGTTTTTAAATCTCATACCTCTGCCATCAGACAGTTGTTCATGCATTACGTGGTCCTTCTCCTCAACTTGTTGTTCACAGGTCATCAACGAAACATCCCAACACCATGATGATTTATAGTGAAAACCTGCACCGATGCCCAGTGCAGCAACACCTTAACAGCAAGCAAAAGAATTTGACCAAGTCCTGAAACACCTTTCAAGTGCCTTCTGCAGTTTTTCAAGAGCGCAAGACCATCCTGGATAGGTAGAAAGAATAGGTTTGAAGTCTTATGAACACATAACTCTAGGGAAGTTTATGGCAAAGCCTAGTTTACAGAGGGAATCTTGTGGTGCAGTACTTTTGTAAAGTGTTTTTCAGAATCATGAAACTGCCTCTTTCAAGCCAGTGTCTGACCAAACTGTTACTACTTCAATAAACTCTTTGAAAAAATATCCTGTGATCATTTTTTTTCTTCAAATCTTGGCCAGCCCTCGGGCAAGTCCTCCTTGTCCTGTTTTCCTCCCTGTATTGCATGCTAGCACACTCCCCCTCAGCCCCCCTGCACCTAGAAAATAATGTTCTTTTCCCTCGGGCTTGCAGAGTATGGTTCCTTCCAGACTACAGTATACTCTGGGCTCTGAGCTCCTGATTTGCTGCCACAGCTAGTCAATTGTGTACTCTAAACCAGCTGAAAGCTAGTTAGGTCCTCATAAAGCAACCATAAGCCATTAATCTGGCTCTGAAAATATTCTTTAAACCTGAACTTGGCTGCTGCTATAGCCCAACGATCAGAATTGAGCTGCTTTGCATGATTGAATTACGAATAATCATTCAGAGGATGCCTCTGGCTGGTGAGGGGGGGAGTCGGGGAGGCTATGCCCTGCATACGAGGGAAATTCTGAGCAGACGTAGGTACTGCTGTGGAGAGTGGGCAGCTATTGATCTTGCACCCATCTCCTGTGATAAAGGGACAGCAGGCTTTCAGCATAAATGTTCCCAGATTTGGACCAAGTGTGGAAAGAAAATGAATGTGGCCACTTTGCCGATGTTGTGATGCAGAAGAGAGTAGGAGAGGAGAAAATGAAGGTCAAGGAAGGCCTCTTGTAGGAGATGTATCTTCAATAAGGCTTTGAAGGTGGAGAGAGTAGTTGTCTGTCAGATATGAAAAGGGAGGGCATTCCAGGCCGGAGGCAGGATGTGGGTGAGAGGTTTGCAGCAAGATGGAGGAACTCGAGGTACAGTGAGTAGGTTGAGGAGCAAAGTGTGTAGGCTGAATTGTAGTAAGAGAGTAGCAAGGTGAGGTAGGAGGGGGCAAGTGACTGAGTGCTTTAAAGCCAATGGGGAGGCGTTTCTGTTTGATGCGAAGATGGGAGGGCATTCACTGAAGGTTCTTGAGGAGTGGGCAAACATGGACTGAAAGTTGTAGAAAAGTAATCCGGGAAGCAGAGCGAACTATTATGGACTGTGGTGGGGAGAGACTGAAGGTAGGGAGGCCAACAGGGAGGCTAATACAGAAATCAAGGTGACCAGGGAAAGGATGGCTTGATGAGGACAGACTTCAACACTTCGGGCTGGCCTGGAGGCTGTACCTGGCCCTTGCCCTAGATGGAGCCAGACACTCTCCTAGTCCCATTCCTAGGGCCTGGACCAACCTCATACCCTTCCAAAAGGGTCTCTTTCCCGTGGAGTTTTTCTTTGGTTTAAAGATGATGCTTCTGATGGTGAAAGGGGATCCATCTGTGGGGAGTCATAATGAGAATCTTCCTTCCCCTTTTCTGGTCAGAGCAATGGAAGAGCACCAAGAAATCCTGATGTCCCGTTGCCTGTATCCAGTTTGAGATGGTGATTACATCTCTCATCAAAAGCTGCACGGAAACATTTATGTAGTCATAAAGACTGGGATTAGAACAGGACAATCAGATGCAATGCTTTACATGTGTTAGGCTGTTCACCCAGTGTAATGGAATGACATTTTACAGAGTATTTTGCTGGAACCAGCTGGAAAGTAAAGTGTTTCTCTAGGGAGACCCTGATCACTCTGCTTTTCTTCAGAGCTGTCACATTTGTCTTCCTGGTCCCTCTGAACATAGGCACAATTTCTGAGATGTGGCGGGAATCAAGGCAGAGCGAGTCAGATACTGAAAATTAAAGGAATTTTCCCTCCTTTCCCAACACTTTCTGCCAACAGTTACCAACTCAAGGGTCCCTAGCTGGGCAGATTAATGGAGGTACTTTGGGAGCTGCAGTCCTAGAATAAGTGGCATAAAGGAGTGAGAGGGAGACAGCTCAAAATCACCTCCCAGAGATATGCAACTTGAGCCATTCCCTCTACAGGTAGTAATCTTAATCATACCAACCTGGCTACTGCTTAGGACACTACTAAGTTGGCATCCAAACAGGACCTTCTCAAGATGACTTTGACACATGCACAATAGTAGAGGGGATGAGGAGGAGACGAAGCTAACCAGGAGTCCTCATTGCCCTACATCACCTCCCCACCTTGGACACCTACATTCCCTCAGACACTACCTGCTGCAACCATCTTTGGTTTCTTCTGCAATTCTCTGGTCTGCGAAGATTAGGTTGGCTGATGAGGGGGCATAGGGAGAGGCCATGCCTGGAGCCTAGGTACTACGTGGCAATCGATTTTGTCCTGGCATGATTCCGACTCTCCTGCCACTGCCAGCCCACCTGTTAGGATGGGCATGCTGTGAGAGGAGTCTGGATGCCTTCCCCAGCCAACAGGTGAGATATGGTTGTTGTGAACCACTCTACCTCCCCTCCTAAACTGGTCCGGGTGAAATCTGCTGGAGGGCATCATGGAGAGTTTCAGGGAGCACAGGTTTGTCTTCAGATTGTATGGGTGGTAAGCAGGAGCAGTCATTGACTTGTGCTCCTGCAGATCACCTCCAGAGTTTCCTTATTTCATTCTTATATTCACATGCTCATTCTCTCTCTCTCTCTCTCTCTCTCTCTCTCTCTCTTTCTCTTTCTTTCTCTCTTTCTTCCTCTCCCTCACCCTCTCTCTGACTCACTCTCCCACTAATTCTTTCTCTTCTGTCTCTGCTCCACGGCCAACTTAGAGTTAGTCATTCAGCCAGTCGATCGTATTTGAGTGCTTAGTGTGTGCAGAGCACTGTACTATGTGCTTGATAGAGTACAGCACAACAATATAACAGACACATTCCCTGCCCAGAAGGAGCTTAAACTCTAGAGGGGGAAATAGACTTTAATATAAAAACTAAAATTACAGATACGTACATAAGTGCAGTGGGGCTTGGATGGGGGTTGAATAAAGGGATCAAGTCAAGGCAGCACAGAAAGGAGTGGGAACAGGTAAGGAATGCTTCATCATGGAAGGCCTCTTGGAGGAGAAATGCCATCGATAAGACCTTGAAGGTGGGGAGAGTCTTTGTCTGTCAGATATGAACAGGGAGGGCATTCCAAACCAGAGACAGGATGTGGGCAAGAGGCTGGCAGGGAGAGAGACAAGATAAAGGTACAGTGAGAAAGTTGGCATTGCAAGAGCAAAGTGTGTGGGTTGAATTGTAGTAGAAGATTAGCAAGGTGAGGTAGGAGGAGACAAGGTGATTGAGTGCTTTAAGGCTGATGGTAAGGAGATGCCCTATCACAGGGAAAACATGTTTAGTGAGAGAGTCAAAGATACAGAGCTGAGTTTAGGTCAAAGTGAAGTTCACCAGGGACAGATGGTACTCAAGCCTTCCCCTGTCCCCTATGCTAAGCAGGGTCCTCCCGTCTCCTCTTTCCCTTGCAGACCTTCCAGCCAGACAGCAGTGACAAAATGCTACTTGGCCCCAGTTTCCCCGTTACATATGAGGCTTAATCAGATGTATGGAAGAAGCCAGCTTCATTTCACTCCATGGGCCAGCGGGGCAAGAAGGTAAGAGAAAGTCTCTCCATTTAGGGGTAAGAAAGTGACTCTCAGGTGACTGAGGAGAAAGGGGAAGCAAATTAGATTTGGCTGCTTTCTGATGCCCAACCTGTTCCATGGCTCTTAGGCCTGGACACCCCCACCCATTCTCTAGACCTGATGTCTGGACAATCACCAACCATTTTCTGGGAAGGGCAGGAGCCTGACAGAGATAAAAGGGAGCAATGGCAGAAGGAGGGAGGGGAGAACTCTGACTCTGGATTCATGATAGAGGAGGAGGAGAGGCTTGGTAAGTGCAGCGTTGTATAATGATGTCACAGGCGCTGTGGGAGCCCCCAAATTGAATACCCCTGTGAGCATGGGGATCTTTATCTGGACCTGTCCCCCAGATAAATCTTTTAGTTGGAGTGAGCTCTATGTACTTGGGCAAAGTGCACATGTAGCACCATCTCAGCTTACTGCATGCCTAGTATATTCCATGTCTACTTGCCTTGTATTGGTGAAGGCCCACCAAAGGCCCTTCTGTCTGCTGGGCAGTGGTTGCAACAATCCAGGAGTGAGGAAAAGGTGCAGCATCCTGTAAAGTGTCTGTGAGAAATTTTCATTCAAAACCCAATCTGGCCTTTACCCTGTTGTTAATTGAGGATCCCATAACTGATATACAAAGTATTGGTTATTAGAAGGGGAAGCCATTGACTTTGATTGGCAGTGTTATAGAGGCAGGGGAAATGGCCTGGATAGCCCTAATTTGGTGGCTCTTGCACAGCTCTCAAGTTACTCACCTAAGCCCATGTGGAGGATACAAGATGAAGGCTAAAAGTTTTGGAAATGGACAAATGGGGGACAAACAATGTGTGAAGTCCAGACCTAACTGTGGCTTGCTTGGGCGCCTTCAGCTATAGGAGAATCATCATGCTGGTAGAGGGGTCTCGGCCCTTAGTGGCCTTCTCAACCTGTCATTGGCCAGAGGGACATTTGGGGGTCAGCTGTGTCCTATGAGCACTGGAAGCCATAGTGGCTGATGCTATTCTGATGTGGCAAAACAGATGATGATGATGATGATGATGATGATGGTATTTGTTATGCGTCTACTATGTGCCAAACCCTGTTCTGAGTGCTGGGGTAGACACAAGGTAATCAGGTTTTCCTCATGGGGATCATAACTGTCTGCTGTGTGACCTTGGGCAAGTCACTTCACTTCTCTGGGCCTCAGTTACCTCATCTGTAAAGTGGGGATTGAGACTGTGAGCACCACATGGGACAGGGACTATGTCCACCCCGATTTGTTTACATCCACTCCAGCACTTAGTACAGTCCCTGGCACATAGTTAAGCGCTTAACAAATGCAATAATAATAATAGCAATAACAACAATAATAATAATAATTATTATTATTATTATTAATAATAATTAATCCCCATTTTACAGGTGAGATAGCTGAGGCACAGAGAAATGAAGTGACTTGCCCAGATTCAAACAGCTGAGGAGTGGTGGAGCCGGGATTATAACTCACTACCTCTGACTCCCAAGCCCCTGCTCTTTCCACTAAGCCACGCAGGTCAAGGGAAACCCCCAGGTGAGCCTCAGGAATTCATTTTTGCCTGACATTGCCCACAGCACACACATAGAGAAGCAGCCTGGATCAGTGGAAAAGAACACGGGCTTTGGAGTCAGAGGTCATGGGTTCAAATCCCTGCTCCACCAATTGTCAGCTGTGTTACTTTGGGCAAGTCACTTAACTTCTCTGTGCCTCAATTACCTCATCTGTAAAATGGGGGTTAAGACTGTGAGCCCCCCGTGGGACAACCCGATCACCTTGTAACCTCTCCAGCGGTTAGAACAGTGCTTTGCACATAGTAAGTGCTTAATAAATGCAATTATTATCATTATTATTATTATTATCATTATTATTATATGACTATCCCCTAAGGCTTGCAACATCCAATCTTTCCACCCTCCTATGACGTCAGGGACACTGGGGCCTCTGTTGAACATTAGACAGGCATCCCCACAAAGTTGTTGAAGGTAGAGCCAGCTGAACACTCCACTGTCCACTAGTGGACAACCAAGCCAGCGCTGGGTTCTGCACCGAGTCCCAACCCAAAATCCTTGCATAGCAAGGGGCTGGGGGATGTAACAGGCCATGGAAACTGGGATAGGGACAAGGTAAGTAAGTGAACGTACTTGTCCTCAACTTCTCCCTGCCCCTTCCTCCTCAATCCTAATTCCCTTCTTGGACATAACATCTCCTCCAAGAGGCCTTCCCCAATTAAGTCCTTTTTTCCCCTGGCTCCCTCTCCATTTTCCCTTGTCTAGGCACTTGAATCTATGACCTTTGGGCAATTTGATATTCACTCCACCTCCAACCCCCCAATACCTTGTACATTTCTTTAAATTCTATATTATGAATTATCTATTTATACTATTATCTGTCTGCCCCTCTGGACTGTAAGTTTGCTATGAGTGGGGAACATTAGCCACTAATTCTGCTGTATTGTACTCTCCCAAGGGCTTAATACAGTGCTCTGCACATAGTAAGTGCTTAATAAATACCACTGACCAGTTTACTGATCCCAGAGTTTGAACTTTCTCCTTCCTAGTGCGCTTCTCAAGAGTTCTGCTCAAGGGACTACGTGTTTTCCTGGGCTTTGGGGAAGTGAATATATTAGTCTGTTAGAGAAAGAGGTATGAGAAGTTGCAACCCATCCATTCCCACATCTTCTCTGCTACTACCACCAGTCCCCATAGGAGTGTTCGAAAGTTTCAGCGGGTGCAGAGAAGGTGGGGTGAGAGCAGGGTCCGAAGGTGGAGAAGCAGCGTGGCTTTGTGGAAAGAGCACGGGTTTGGCAGTAAGAGGATGAGGATTCTAGTCTCTGCTCTGCCACTTGTCTGCTGTGTGTCCTTGGGCGAGCCGATTAACTTCTCAGTGCCTCAGTTACCTCATCTGTAAAATGGGGATTGAGACTGTGAGCCCCACGTGGGACAGCCTGATTACCTTGTATCTAGCCCAGTGCTTAGAACAGTGCGTGGCACAGAGTACGCGCTTTACAAATACCATAACAATGATAATAGTAGCAATGGTTCCTGGCTAGGAGATCTCCACCAAGGGACAAAGAGTCCCACTAGGACTGAAGGATGGGTGGTCCGATTCATCCTGCCCAACTTGTTTGTGACCAGGCTGCAGGAGCCCAGGATGCTGGGCATCTTAATTGCGTGTGAATCATTGGTTCAACGTGGTGAACGTGGTGAGGGCCAGGCCTACCTGTGATTACTGCTTCCCTGGTGCACCTCCATCTGTCCTAGGACGCATGTGGAAACCACAGCAGTCGGCGTGGGTACTTGGTTTGAAGACAGTAGGTAGAGAAAATGAAATTGAATGAGGACCTTGCTCTCCTGACAGTAGGGCTCCCTCTGCAGGACTGCAAAGGCAGCAGCCGAGAGGGCCGAGGCAGCCGTTTCGGGGAGTGGAAACTCGTCTGCATCCTGTCACTGACCACAATGGTAACAATTTTGCAGCGTGGTTGCCAATCAGCACCCTGCAATATCCTGAAAGCCAACAGTGGCCTGCTGACTATCTCTGTAGCTGGAAAATGCTGTTTGAATGGGGTGGAAAATCCACAGTCCCTGAAAGACTTAATGAACCATTGGAGGACTGGGAGAGGTTGAGGATGGCAGTGCCAACAGGAACTATTGGGCTGGTTGAGGTATAAAGTTTAGCATGTGCTAGGCCAAAGTCTTTGGGGGAAACTAATTAAGGTTGAGCAGGAAGGATGAGGTAGGGAAGCTGATGGTAGCGGGAAGAGAGGATTATCTTCAGGGTAAAACAGATTGCGAAGCAAGAACAGGGAAGGTGATTAATCAGTAAAGTAAACAGTCTGTGTACAGAGCATTGTACTAAGCTTTGGGGAAAGTACAATTATAATACAGTTGGTAGATATGATCCCTGACCATAAGGAGGAGGTTACAGTCTCCAAGAGGAGACAGATATTCAAATAAAATACAGATAGGGGACATAGTTAAGTATCAAGATATTTACATAAGTTCCATAGGGCTGGAATAAGTATCAAAGAGCTTAAAGGGTACACAGAAAAGTACATAGTTGATGGTGAGAAGAGGGGAGATAAGCAATATAAAGGCTTAGTCAGGGAAGGCGTCTAGGAAGAGATGGGATTATAGGAGGATTTTGAAGTTGGGGAGAGTTGTGGACAGTGGTATATGAATAATAACAATAATAATGATTGTATTTGTTAAGTACTTACTATGTGCCAGGTACTGTACTCAGTGCTGGGGTGGATACAAGTAAATCGGGTTGGACACAGTCCCTGTTCCATGAGAGGCTCAGTCTCAATTCCCATTTTACAGATGAGGTAGACTGAGGTACACTGTGAGCCCACTGTTGGGTAGGGACCGTCTCTATATGTTCCCAACTTATACTTCTCAAGCTCGTAGTACAGTGCTCTGCACACAGTAAGAGCTCAATAAATACGATTCAATGAATGAATGAAAGGTAACTGAAGCACAGAGAAGTTGTGTCTTGCTCAGGTCATACAGCATACAAGTGACAGAGCCAGGATTAGAACCCATAACCTTCTGATTCCCAGACCCGTGCTCTATCCACTACACCATGCTGAGTTCCAGGCCCAAGGAAGGATGTGGGCAAGTGGTTGGCGAAAGGATAGATGAGATCAAAGTACATAGAGTAGGCTGGCAATAGAGGAGCTGAGTGTGCATACTGGGTTGTAGTAGAAGATTAGAGGGGTGAAATACAATGGAGTGAGCTGATAGAGAAGCAGCGTGGCTTAGTGGAAAGAGCACGGGCTTGGAAGTCAGAGGTCGTGGGTTCTAATCTCGGCTCTGCCACTTGACAGCTGTGTGACTTTGGGCAAGTCACTTAACTTCTCTGGGCCTCGGTTACCTCATCTGTAAACTGGGAATTAAGACTGTGAGCCCCAGGCTTCTTGTATCTACCCCACTTCTTAGAACAGTGCTTGGCACAAAGTAAGTGCTTAACAAATACTAAGATCATTATTATTGAGTGCCTTCAAGCCTATTTTAGGGAATTTTTATTTGATGTAGAAGTAGGTAGGCAATCATTGGAGGTTTTTGAGTAGTGAGGAGGTGTGGACTGACCATTTTTTCAGAAAAATGATTCGGGCAGCAGAATGAAGTATGGACTGGAGAAGAAGAGATAGGAGGCACAGAGATCAGCGAGTTGGCTGATTCAGTAGTCAAGGCAGAGAAACAAAATGGTCTAGTCGATAGGGCATGGGTCTGGGAGTCAGAAGGACCTGAGTTATAATCCCAGCCCTGCCATTTGTCTGCTCTGTGACCTTGGGCAAGTCATTTAACTTCTTTGGGCCTCAGTTACCTCTTCCATAAAATGTGAACAAAGACTGTAAACCTCATATGGGTCAGGACCTGTGTCCAATCCGATTTGCTTGTATCCCCCCAGCAATTAGTACAGTGCGTAGCACATAATGAGTGCTTAAGAAATATTATTATTGTGAATAATAAATACTTTTTCTAAAAAAAGTTCTCTCCTCCCCTTTAAAGCCCTACTGAGAGCTCAGCTCCTCCAGGAGGCCTTCCCAGATTGAGTCCCCGTTTTCCTCTGTTCCTCCTCCCCTCCCCATCGCCCCTATTCCCTCCCTGTACTCTGCCCCCATCCCTGCCCCACAGCACTTGTGTACAATTGTACATATTCGTTATTCTATTTATTTTATTAATGATGTGTTTATATCTATAATTCTATTTATCTATTGTGATGCTATTAGTGCCGGTCTACCTGTTCTGTTTCGTTGTCTGTCTCCCCCTTCTGGAGTGTGAGCCCGTTGTTGGGTAGGGATTGCTCCCACCTGTTGCCGAATTGTACTTTCCAAGTGCTGAGTACAGAGCTTTGCACACAGTAAGTGCTCAATGAGTAAAATTGAATAAATGAATGAATGAATGACAAGAAAGGTGGTAAATGATAAGTGTTTGGATCAGAGTGGTAGTAGTTTCGATGGAAATGGGTGATCAATCAAGCCATCGATGGTATTCCTTGAGTTTTTACTGTGTGCAGAGCACTGTAGTAAGCACTTTCATGATTGGTTGATGCCCTGCCCACAAGAAGCATACCAAAGAGACAGATATGAAAATAGAAATGAAATACTACTTAGTAAAATTGAGTATTTAAACAATTGCATATGATTAGATGTTCTAGTGAAAAGATCAGGGGCCTGGAAGTCAGAAGATGTGGGTTCTAATCCTGGCTCTGCCACATGTCTGCTTTGTGACCTTGGGCAAGTCACTGCATTTTTCTATGCCTCAGTTACCTCATCTGTAAAATGGGGATTAAGACTGTGAGCTCCATGTGGAACAGGGACTGTGTCCGACCTGATTATCTTTCATCTACATCAGTGCTTAGAACAGTGCTTGGCACATAGTAAGCGCTTACCAAATAACACAGTTATAAAAGAATCTTTGTGTACACTTCACAATATACTCGATTTGTGCCCATCTACTTGTTCATTTCACTTTTTGAGCCCTAGGTACCGTCTCTGTATGTTGCCGACTTGTACTTCCCAAGCGCATAGTACAGTGCTCTGCACACAGTAAGTGCTCAATAAATACGATTGAATGAATGAATGAATGAATGAATGAATGGCAGGGATGAGAGTATGAATTGTGCTTTGCAACCACTTGTCTTATGCTCAATTACTTCAGACAGGATTTTGTTCCTTAAGCCTCAGGACATATTTTTCTCAATGGCAGTCTCCACCATCGCAAAGCTATGTTCCTCTAGATGGTAAGCTCATTGTGGGCAGAGAATGTCCCTATCAACTCTGTTATATTGTACTCTCCCACGTTCTTAGTGCGGTGCTCTCTCCACTAAGTACTCAATAATATGATTGATTGCTGAACATTCAATATTTGTTATTCCCATGGATAAGGATTAGTGAAGTACTGGTCAAATCATGAGGTGTCCCCCTTCCCCACACATCAGCCCACAACAGCTCACTCCCAACCGACCGATCCCTATCTCTTATGCCATCCCCTCCCACCTCAACCCTTCTCAACAGCCTCAGCCAAGTGCAGCCTGTGGAATCCCCATTTCATTAAGAAAAAGCTTCCCTTCATCCTTGACCTGTTTCTGACTCAATCACTGCTCCTCCTTGCCATTACTGAAACCTGGCTCTCCCCAGAGGACAGTGTCGTCTGCCACTCTCTCTCGGGGGGGCTTCATCTTCTCCCACTCCTCTAGACTCACTAGGTTATAGAGAAGTGTTGGCTTCCTTCTTTCTCCCCCTTACCGCTTTTGTACCATCCCACCTCCCCTGTCGCTCTCATTTCTTTCCTTTGAAGCCCATATCATTTGCTTTCAGCACTCATTCTAATTATTAGTCACAATCATGTACCGCCCCCAGGCCTCTCTTTCAACCTTTTGAACCATTTTGATCCCTTTCTCACATTCCTTCTCGACAACCCTTCCACTGCCCACTTCCTCTTTCTCGACCATTCCACTGACCTCCTGCTCCACCCCACCTCATCCTTTCACCAAATTGGACTCATGCCTGGACACGTCTCTAGTAACTGAATAGTCTCTACCCTCATCAACTCTGACATTCCTCTAACTGACCACAACCTCCTCAGTTGTCTTCTCAGTCTCTTTCACAGGCTCCTCCTCTACTCCCCCGCTGCAATGGTGGGAGTTTCTCAAGGCTCATTTGTGGGTCCCCTTCCATTCTTCATCTACACCTATTCCCTTGGAGAACTCATTTGCTCCCTTGGCTTCAGTTACCATCTCTACATGGATGATTCCCAAATCTATCACTCCTTCTCTGCAGTGTCACATTTTCTATCGCCTTCAGGGCATCTCTACCTGGATATCTGGCTGACACCTCAAACCTAATATGTCCAAAACAGAACTCCTCATTTCCCCACACAAACTCTGTCCTCCCACAAGATTTTTCCAACACTGTAGAAAACATAACTACCCTCCCTGTCTCATAAACCAATAACCTTGGTATTGTCCTCAACTTTTCTTTTTCATTCAACCCACCTATTCAATCTGCCACCAAATCCTGACAGTTCAACCTTCACAGCATCGCTAGAATCTGCTCTTTCCCCTCCATCCAAACTCCTACTATGTTCATCCAAGAACTTATCCTATCCTATCTGATTACTGAATCAGCCTCCTTGCTGAGCTCCCTGCCTTCTACCTCTCCCCATCCCAATCCTTACTCCACTCTGCTGGCCAGATCCTTTTTCTAAAAAAAAAAATTCAGTTCACATTTCCCTGCTCCTCTAGAACCTTCAGTGATTGTCCACCCACCTAAGAATAAGATGCAGAGCGGTTAAGGTGACTTGCCCAAGATTGCACATTAGGCAAGTGGCGAGCTGGGACTAGAACCCATGTCCTCACCATGAGGTAGAATGTCACTGGGAAGAGATGCTCTGCTAGGGTAACGTGGTTCATTCATTCAATTGTATTTATTGAGTGCTTACGATGTGCAGAGCACTGTACTAAGCGCTTGGGAAAGCACAATACAGTAATAAAGAGAGAGAATCCCTGCCCATAATGAGTTCAAAGTCTAGAGGGTTTATGGTATTTGTTAAGCAGTTACTATGTGCCAGGAACTGAACTAAGTGCTGTTGTGGGTACAAGTAATTCGAGTTGGGTACATTCCCTGTCCTGCAAAGGGCTCGCAGTCTTCATCCCCATTTTACAGACGAGGTAACTGAAGCACAGATAAATTAAGTGACTTGTCCAAGAACACATAGCAGACAAGTACTGGAGCTGGGTTAACATCTGTGGGCCGAGCCCTAATATCTGGGACAAACTTCAGGATACGGAGGATTCTTGCTAGCTGGACTATTCCAGAGACGTGGGTTGGTGGGCAGTTGCCTGGGAGGCTGATTGTGTCTGCCAGGGGAGAGAGTATGTAAATATTCCAAGAGATAAAAGTCCAAATCTATGGGCATCATTCCTCAGGGTTGAGGAGTAGAAATCAAGGAGTTTCAACCAGAATGAGGTGTGGTTGGAGCGTTTTCTATTTCTACCCTACACCTCTACAGGGAATGGTAATGAAAGAGCCCCAGAAGGAAAGGCCAGAGAAGTAAGAGAAGAACCAGGAGCGGGCATTGTCAGAGAAACCCCTTGGTTAGATAGATAGTGTTTCCAGAAGAAGGGGATGATCCACAGAAGGAAAGGCTACTGACATGCCTAGGAGTACATTGGATTTGGCAAAGTGGAGGTCACTTGTGACCATGGAGGGAGCAGTTTGAGTGGTGTGGATGATGAAAAAATCAGATTACAGCAGCCTGAGGTGAGAGTTGGAGAAGAGGAAAAGAAGGAAACAGATGTAAACAAACCAAGTCCTGGAGACTGGTCCAGCTCACTGGCATCAAGGAAGAGAGTGCTGGGACCTGGACGAGCACTACAGCTGTGGAAAGGGCTGAAGGTATCTGACCAGAACTCCAGCACTTATGAAGAAAGCCCTAGGACTTGGTTCAGAATTCTGACACCTGGCACAAGGTCTAGGAGACCTGATTCAGCACCAGAGCACATATGGGGTCGGTCATGGAACCCGATTCAGCAGCACCCTAGCATTTGTGGGGAGAGTCCCTGAACCTGAGCCCACATCTGGCATCTGAGAAGAGTCCTGGGACCTGATTCAGTACCCGTGCATCTGCAAGAAGACTGTACTAAGCACTTAAGAGAATACACTATAACAACAAAGAGACACATTACTGCTCACAACGAGTTCACAGTCTAGATGGGGAGACAGACATTACTATAAATCAATAAATAAATGATGTATACAGATATATATATCTATATCTATATATATATACTGTGGAGATGGGAGACTGAATGAAGGAGTAAGTAAGAACAGCACAGAAGGGATTGTGAGAAGAGGAGAGGAGGGTTCAGTCAGGGAAGGCTTCTTGGAGGAGATATGCCTTCAATAAGGCTTTGAAGTGGGGGAAAATAATTATCTGTCTGATGTGAGGAGGGAGGGCATTCCAGGCCAGAGGTAGGATGTGGGTGAGAGGTCGGTGGAGAGATAGACAAGATCGAGGTACAGTGAGAATGTTAGCATTGGAGGAGAAAAGTGTGTGGGCTAGGTTGCAGTAGGAGAGTGGTAAGGTGAGGTGGGAGGGGTCAAGGTGATTAAGTGCTTTAAAGTCAATGGTGAGGAGTTTTTGTTTGATGCAGAAGTGGATGGGCAACCAAGGGAATTTCTTGAGGAGAGGGGAAATATGGTCTGAATGTTTTTGAAGAAAAATGATTCGGGCCAATGAATAGAGTATGGACTGGAGTGGAGAGAGACAGGAGGCAGGGAGGTCAGGAAGGAGGCTGATACAGTAATCAAGGTAGGATAGGATAAGTGCTTGCATTAATGTGGTAGGAGTCTGAATGGAGAGGAATGGCCGGATCTTGGCGATGGTTTGAAGTTAGAACTGACAGAATTTACTGATGGCCTGAAAATGTGGGTTGAATGATAGAGGACTCAAGAAAAATGCCAAGCTTATGGACGTATGAGACAGGAAGTATGGTGGTGCCATCAAACCCAGCATTTGCCTGGGCCTGTCCAGGAACCTGGTTCAATACCTTGGCACCTGTGGCTAGGATCCTGGGACCTGTTACAGCACACTGGCACTTGGGAGGAAAAGCATAAGACCTGGCATAGCACATTGGCAATTGTGTGGCAGGCCTTGAGATCTGCGTCTGGTATGTCTAGGGACCTGAGTTAGCAAATAAGCACCTCTGGGGAATATCCGGAGACTTGGTTCAGTATACTGGCTTCTTGGACGAGATGAGACATGGATCAGCACCTCAACACCAGTGAGGAGGCCCCTAGGAACTCTGTCAGCACCCAGAGATATTTGGGGTATGCCCAGGTACTAGGTTCTGTATCAGTGGGTCAGCACATCAGTAATTGTAGGGTGGCACTAAGACTTTAGTCCTTGAAGGAATCCCGGGACCTGGGTGAGAACCTGGCACCTATAAAGAAGGACCTAGTTCTTAGGCCCAGCTCCTCTGGAGTTTTCCTTTGGTGAACTCCACTGGGTTCTGGGCCTGCACCACAACATTTATGGTGTTGGTTTTGGAACCTGGTTCAACACCTCAGAGAGGTGTTGGAAGGGCTAAGGAATTTGAGAAAACTTGGTGGCATGCAAGAGATGAGCCCCAGGACCTGAGTCAATACCTTTGACAACAATGGAGACATCTCTGGGATCTGGGTCTGCTCCCCAGCACATATGAAGAGAGTCCGAGGACATGTATCATCATGCAGAACTTGGAGAGAAGGCCCAGGAACCCAAGACAGCATATAAAATACAAATTGAGAAAGCCCTGAGACCTCAGCATGCTGGCTTGGAAGAAAGGGGAGGATGAGACAATGGGGCAGTGACATGAGACAATGGGGCAGTGATGTAACACAATCTGTGCTGGTACTGGGACATGGGCCAGCAGTCCAGTAAGTGAGGGAGATCCTGGGAAATGGTTCAGGATCCTGACACCAGGGAGGAGAACGCTGGGAGCTGGGTCATTACATCCTATTTCTTGAAGGCCTCGGGAAATGATAGAGCATTTTAGCATCTGGCTGTGAACTCCGGGACCTTGGTAATTACCCTAGTAGCCATAGGGAGGGTCAAAGATATTGGGTCAATTTCAAAGAAAGAAGGATCCCCAGGTCCTAATTCAGCAACCCGTCACCTGTAGATCATCTCTGTGAAATGGATGGGGAGAGCTCCAGGACCAGGGTCAATATCCCAGCACCTGCAGAGAGGTCTGCAGGATTTGGGTCAGCATCACATCATCTCTGGGGAAATCTCTGGGACCTGACAGCATCTCAGTTTCCAGGTGGATGGTCTGGAGACCGGTTCAAGACCCTGAACTGATAGGGAGATCCCTGTCACCCAGCACCTGTAGTGAGGACTCTAGGGTTTTGGTCAGTTCTTCTGCACTAATGAGAAGAGTGCACGGATTTGGGTATGTTGTTAACAACCATCTCCCTTCAACAACGTATTGGTGCTCCTGAAAGAGATCTACCTCCTCCACAGCCCCCCCCCCCACCCAACAACCTCCCTCCCCCCAGAAAAACGGTTAAGAACCTGCCCATCATCCTGGCATAATTACCAAGCCAATGACAAGATAACACAACAAGAGTTCTAAAGCAATGTAGTTAACTGGATCCCCCCACATGGGGGCACAGATCACTGTGCTTTGGTAGGTTAGTAGGGCAGATACCAGAATCAGTGCTATAGTAAAAAGAACATGAAAGGATGGTGGGATCAGTCCTTCCTTCCTTCCTTCCTTCTTCCTTCCTTCTCCTTCCCTTCCTTCCTTCCTTCCTTCCTTCCTTCCTTCCTTCCTTCCTTCCTTCCTTCCTTCCTTCCTTCCTTCCTTCCTTCCTTCCTTCCTTCCTTCCTGCCTTCCTTCCTGCCTTCCTTCCTGCCTTCCTTCCTCTTTCTTACTTATTGTACTTGGAAGAGTATAATACAACAGTGAAGAGACACATTCACTGTCCACAACGAGCTCACAGCCTAGTAACAAATAAATAAATAAATAAATAAATAGATAAATAAATAAACTACAGGTGTGTGCATAGGTGCTGTGGGGCTGGGAGAGGGCAATGAACAAAGGGAGCAAGTCGGGTGATTAAAAAGCGAGCGGGAGAAGAGGAAAGGGGAGCTTAGTCAGGAACGGCCTCTGCGAGGAGATGTGCCCTCAATAAGGATTTGAAGGCAGGGAGGGTAATTGCCTGTTGAATTTGACAAGAACGGATATTCCAGGCCAGAGACAGGACATGGACGAGAGGTTGGTTCAGAGATAGGTGAGATCAAGGCACAGCAAGAAGCTTAGCATTAGAGGAGCTAAGTGTGCGGACTGGGTTGTAGCAGAAAAGTAGCCAGGTAATGTAGGGGGAGGTAAAGTAATTAAGTGCTTTAAATAATAATAATTAATAATAATTGTGGGATTTGTTAAGTGCTTACTATATGCCAGGCACTGTTCTAAGCGTTTGGGGTAGATAAAAACATAATCAGGTTAGGTGCAGTACTTGTCCCACATAGCGCTCACAGTCTTATTCCCCATTTTACAGATTAGGGAACTGAAGTACAGAAAAGTTGTGACTTGTCCAAGGTCACACAGCAGACAGGTGGCAGTGCTGGGATTAGTACCCTCCTGACTCCCATGTCACTCTGAAATATGGTGATGCACCTGAAGAACGCTAGTCTGCCCAGACTGACCTCAGAAGTGAGAAAGCCCACCTTCTCTGCAGAACCGGGGTGGAGCAAAGGATATTGGAGCTGGTTAAAATGGGACTGGGGACAAAAGTCTTTGCTCGGTGGACCGGAGACCATGGGTCTGGGCATCATTGTGAGAGTGAGCCAGTAAACTGTATTGGTTTGAGATTTTTGCCCTATGGTCTCATCCTGGTTTTGACAGTTATACTGGGGTGATGCATGGGTTCTTTCCCTTTTTTGTGGAGCCCAAAGACTTGGCTCAGCAGCCCACCACCTCTAGAGATGGTCCTGGGACATGGTCCAACACCCTGGAAACTAGCAGGAGAGCCATGAATCAAAATCCTAGTGCCTATGGGGCAGGGGTCTCAGGACCTCACTCGGGCTCTTGGCATTTGTGAAAGTTCTGGCACATGATTCAGCGACTCAGTGAGGGCCCTGGGACCTGGGCGAGCAACCCCGATCCTGTAGGGATGGTCCTAGGTTCTGATTCAGCACCATAGCACCAGAAACAAGGGCTCTGAGCCTCAGGTCACTTCCCTGGGACATGTGGGAGGAGTTCTGAGATTAGCACCGGAGAAATGTAAGTAGGAATGGCCCTAGCACCTCGGAACTATGAGGTTCTGGAGTGGGGCTGTGGTCTGGTCTAGAGTGGGGCCACAGTCTGGTCTGTGAGTGGGGCCGTGGCCCGGTATAAGAGGGGCTGTGGCTTGGTCTGTGAGTGGGGATGTGGTCTGATTTGTGAGTGATGCCGAGGCCCAGTCAGTGAGTTACTACGAGGCCCAGTCTGGGAATAGGACCTCAATCTGGTCTGTGAGTGGGCCTGCTCTCTGATCTTTCTGAGTGGCCTTGGCCTGGTCTGTGAATAAGGATACGGCCCAGTCTGTGAGTGGGGATCGGCACGAGTCGCCACTCACAGAACAGGTGTCTACCCCACGTACAAACTGGGCCGCGAACCCACTTACACACCAGGGCACAGCCCTGCTTGAACAAAGGGCCATGCCACCAGTCACAGACCATTCCATGTCTGTAATCACAGACTGGATGGAGGCCTCACTCACAGACTAGGCCATATCTCTATTCACAGAATGAAGAGCAGCCCAATTCACAGACTGAACTGTGGCCCCATTCACAGATTAGTCAGTCAGTCAGTTGTATTAATTGAACACTTACTGTGTGCAGAGAACTGTACTAACTACATGGAAGAATACAACAATATAACAAACACATTCCCTGCCCACAACGAGCTTAGAAGTGGAGAGAGACATTAATATAAATCTATACATTACAGATACTGCCATAGGTGCTGAGGGACTGGGAGGGAGAATGAATGAAGGGAGCAAGTCCTGGTGACGCAGATGAGAGAGGGAGAAGAGGATAGAAAGGCTTGGTCAGGGGAGGCCTCTTGGAGAAGATGTGCCTTCAAGAAGGCTTTGAAGTGGGAGAGAGTAATTATCTGTTGGCTACAAGGACGGAGGGCAATCCAGGCTAGAAGCAGGATGTGGGTGAGAGGTTGGTGGTGAGATAGATAAGACAGAGGCACAGTGAGAAGGTTAGCATTAGAGAGAAGCACGTGGGCTGGGTTGTAGTAGGAGAGTAGCATGGTGAGGAAGGAAGGGGCAAGGTGATGGAGTGCTTTAAAGCAATTGGTGAAAGGTTTCTGTTTGATTTAGAGGGGGATGGGCAACCACTGGAGGCTCTTGAGGAAAGGAGAAAAAGTGGCCTAAACATTTTTCTAGAAAAGGGATATGGGCAGCAGAGTGAAGAATGGACTAGAGTGGGGAGAGTTAGGTGGCTGGGAGGTCAGTCAAGAGGCTAACACAATAATCGAGGTGAAATAGAATAACTGATTGGATAAACATGGTAGGTGTTTGGACGGATAGGAAAGTTCAGAATGTAGGGCTGTTGGTTGGACCAACAGGACTTAGTGATGGATTGAATATGTGGGTTGAATGAGAGAGAGGAGTCAAGGCGTTATGGTGTTATGGGCTTGTGAGACAAGAAGCATGGCGATGCCAACTACACTGATGGGAAAGTCAAGGGAACGACAGGGGAGATCAGACAGTGACCCCACTCCAAAGCCAGACCACGGCCCCACTCACAGACCAGACCACGGCCCCGCTCACAGACCAGGCCATGGCCCCACTCTCGAACCAGGCCACGTTCATTTAAACAGGGAATGTGTGCAGAGCCAGAGTACCACTTCTATTATTGATGCAGGGGCCTGGCCCGGCACCTGGGTGCCTCATCTGGCATTTTTCAGGGGATGTCGGCAAAGCCAAGGGTGTATCGTCTGACATCAATTCTGGGACCTTCTGCAGAACCTAGGGTTTCTTCTGTCATTGACAAAAGGAGTGTAGGCCGAGTCTGAGTGCCTTTTCTGGCATTTAAAGCAGGTGAGAAGCAGCGTGGCCCATTGGAAAGAGCTCGGGCTTTGGAATCAGAGGTCATGGGTTGAAATCCCGGCTCCACCAGTTGTCAGCTGTGTGACTTTGGGCAAGTCACTTCACTTCTCTGGGCCTAAGTTCCCTCATCTGTAAAATGGAGATTAAGACTGTGAGTCCCACGATGGGACAACCTGATCACCTTGTAACCTCCCCAGCGCTTAGTACAGTGCTTTGCAAATAGTAAGCGCTTAATAAATGCCATCGTTATCATTATTATAATTATTTAAACAGTGACGATGGCAGGGCCTTGGTGCCTCTTCTAATGTAGGCAGAGCTTGGGTGCCTTTTCTGGCATTGACACGGGCTGTGTGCATAGACTGGGTAACTCTACTGGGATTGACACAGGGGCTATTGGCAGAACAAGGGTGCCTCTTCTTGAACATAAACAGGGATTATTTAAGTAGTACCACGTTATTCCAGTCACTATCCTGCCTTGTATCAGCCTCCTTGCTGACCTCCCAGCCTCCTGTCTCTCCCCACTCTAATCCATACTTCACTCTGTGGCCCGGATTGTTTTCTACAAAAACACTCAGACCATGCTTCCCCACTCCCCAAGAATTTCCAGTGGTTACCTATCCACCTCTGCATCAAACAGAACCTCCTCACGATTGGCTTTAAAGCATTCAATCCCCTTGCCTCCTCCTAACTCACCTTGCTACTTTCCTACTATAATCCAGTCCACACACCTGGCTACTCTAATGCTAACTTTCTCACTGTATTTTGATCTCTTGCCCACGTCCTGCCCTTCAATACCTCATATCTGCCCTTCAATACCTCCTCATATCTGACAGACAATCACTCTCACCTGCTTTAAAGCCTTGACAGAACATCTCCTCCAAGAGGTCTTCCCTGACTAAGCCTTCTAATCCTTTTCGTCAGTTCCATTTTGTGTCATCTTGACTTGCTCCCCTTATTCATCCACCTATCCAGCCCCACAGCTAAGGAATTTGAGAAAACTTGGTGGCATGCTTGTTAGGCCCCGGCTCTTTCTGTTCGGTTGCTCGGATTTGCATACAAATGATGCAGGGCCAAAGGCGATTGTTCAAATTTCACAAATCCCAGGGTGTAGACAATACAGAAGGGAGAAGGAGCTGGTGTAGACAATACAGAAGGAAGAAGGAGCTGGAGGAAAGAGGGTTTAATCAGAGAAGGCCTCTTGGCAGAGCTTTCGGCCCGAGGAGGTCTGCACTTAGGGGGACGAACATGTTTCCTGAGCATGTTCCAGAATGTCACCATTGGTCCGGGCACCTCCCACTGTGCACAGTTCAAACCCAGAGCCCTCAAGTACATCCTCTGGGGCAGTACATCAAGTACATCCATGGGGAAGCAGCATGGCTCAGTGGAAAGAGCCCGGGCTTTGGAGTCAGAGGTCAGGGGTTCAAATCCCGGCTCTGCCAATTGTCAGCTGTGTGACTTTGGGCAAGTCATCTCACTTCTCTGTGCCTCAGAGACCTCATCTGTAAAGTGGGGATTAAGACTGTGAGCCCCCCGTGGGACAACCTGATAACCTTGTAACCTCCCCAGCGCTCAGAACAGTGCTTTGCACATAGTAAGTGCTTAATAAATGCCATCATTATTATTATCCTCCCTTCTTTTCCTTCTGCTGGATCCTCAACCTTTCAATATACATGAATTTACTAACCACCACAATAGTGATTAAAAATGCCACCATCACAGTTAGTAGTTTAAATATAAAATACTGCTCTAATATATTCTGGGTGAAATATTTGAATGATATGATGTTCCTCAGCATCATAACTCTCCCAGATATCATCTTTGTATTCCTCATGTGCTGGTCCAGTGGCTACATGGTGATGGTGCTACACCAACACCGCAAGCAAGTCCAGCACATCCACAGCACCAGTCTTTCCCCCAAATCCTCCCCCAGGGCCAGGGCCACCCTGACCCTCCTGCTCCTCCTCACCTCCTTCGTTTGCTTTTACTGGATCAATTGCAGTTTTAACCTAGCCTTCAATTTTGCAGAGTATAGAGACTACAAGCTGAATGACAATGCAACATTCCTTGGCGGCCTGTTATCCCTCTCTCTCCCCGCCCATTGGTGCTAATCAACAGTAACCCACGTGTCCCCAAGCTTCTATGTGTCATGGAGAAGGTGAAAGACCCCTCTCCTCTCCTTGACCTGTGCTTCTGACCCCATTCCCTCTCATCTCATGAAATCTCTCGCTCCATCCCTTCTCCCCTCTTTAACTTCCATCTTCAACCACTCACTCTCCACTGGTTCCTTCCCCTCTGCCTTCAAAGATGCCCCTGTCTCTCCCATCCTAAAAAAAACCTCTCTTGACCCCACCTCACCTTCTAGTTATCACCCCATCTCCCTCCTACCATTCCTTTCCAAACTCCTTGAATGAGTTGTCTACACGCGCTGCCTCGAATTCCTCAACACCAACTCTCTCCTCGACTCCCTCCAGTCTGGCTTCCGTCCCCTACATTCCACGGAAACTGCCCTCTCAAAGGTCACCAATGACCTCCTGCTTGCCAAATCCAACGGCTCATAATCTATCCTAATCCTCCTCGACCTCTCAGCTGCCTTCGACACTGTGGACCACCCCCTTCTCCTCAATACGCTATCCAACCTTGGCTTCAGAGACTCCGTCCTCTCCTGGTTCTCTTATCTCTCCGGTCGTTCATTCTCAGTCTCTTTTGCAGGCTCCTATTCCCCCTCCCATCCCCTTACTGTGGGGGTTCCCCAAGGTTCCGTGCTTGGTCCCCTTCTGTTCTCGATCTACACTCACTCCCTTGGTGACCTCATTCGCTCCCACAGCTTCAACTATCATCTCTACGCTGATGACACCCAGATCTACATCTCTGCCCCTGCTCTCTCCCCCTCCCTCCAGGCTCGCATCTTCTCCTGCCCTCAGGATATCTCCACCTGGATGTCTGCCCGCCACCTAAAGCTCAACATGTCCAAGACTGAACTCCTTGTCTTCCCTCCCAAACCCTGCCCTCTCCCTGACTTTCCCATCACTATTGATGGCACTACCATCCTTCCCGTCCCACAAGCCCCGCAATCTTGGTGTCATCCTCGACTCTGCTCTCTCATTCACCCCTCACATCCATGCTGTCACCAAAACCTGCCGGTCTCAGCTCCGCAACATTGCCAAGATCTGCCCTTTCCTCTCCATCCAAACCGCTACCCTGCTCATTCAAGCTCTCATCCTATCCCGTCTGGACTACTGCATCAGCCTTCTCTCTGATCTCCCATCCTCGTGTCTCTCCCCACTTTAATCTGTACTTCATGCTGCTGCCCGGATTGTCTTTGTCCAGAAACACTCTGGGCATGTTACTCCCCTCCTCAAAAATCTCCAGTGGCTACCAATCAACCTACGCATCAGGCAGAAACTCCTCACCCTCGGCTTCAAGGCTCTCCATCACCTCGCCCCCTCCTACCCCACCTCCCTTCTCTCCCTCTACAGCCCAGCCTTCACCCTCCGCTCCTATGCCGCTAATCTCCTCACCGTGCCTCGTTCTCGCCTGTCCCACCGTCGACCCCTGGCCCATGTCATCCCCCTTGTCTGGAATGCCCTCCCTCTGCCCATCTGCCAAGTTAGCTCTCTTCCTCCCTTCAAGCCCCTACTGAGAGCTCACCTCTTCCAGGAGGCCTTCCTGGACTGAGCCCCCTCCTTCCTCTCCCCCTCGTCTCCCTCTTCCTCCCCCTCGTCTTACCTCCTTCCCTTCCCCACAGCACCTGTATATATGTATATATGTACATATTTATTACTCTATTTATTTATTTATTTTACTTGTACATATCTATTCTATTTATTTTATTTTGTTAATATGTTTGTTTTTGTTCTCTGTCTCCCCCTTCTAGACTGTGAGCCCACTGTTGGGTAGGGACTGTCTCTATATGTTGCCAACTTGTACTTCCCAAGCGCTTAGTACAATGCTCTGCACACAGTAAGTGCTCAATAAATACGATTGATTGATTGATGGGGATCAGAGTGTAGAAGTGTACTGCATAGTCCAGCATTGAGGAGGAGTCTCGGGGGGGCTTATCTTAAGCAATGGCAATGGCATTGGTGGCCGTAGAGAGGAAAACCGTGATGAAAGTGAGGTGGGACAGGCAGATGGACAAGGCTTTGGTCCAACCCTCCCTGAATGGCATTTTCAGAGCAGCAGAGAAGATGTGGATATAGGAGATGATGATGGAAAGAAAAGACGTTAAAGTGAATCCAATCCCAAAGGCCATGCCAGCATCAAAAACAATATGTGTTTCAATACAGGAGATATTCAGCAGGGAGGGGTCATTGCAGAAGAACTGCTGGATCTCATGGAATATACAGAAGGTTAGTGTGAACATCCTAGTTGTGTGTATCACTACAAACAGTAAGCCCTCACTACATGTCATCAACTGATAGAATTGGTAGATATGCTCTCTGCCTTCCTGGAGATTAGGGGGAGCAGAGCGTAAGGATATGGACATAGATACTGAGTAAAGGGGATGGGTTGGGGGGTGGTAATATCTAAGTCCTTGTGTGTGGGAATAAGTGTGCAGGAGAGGCAGAAGGACGGGAAAATAGTGTCAGGGGTTCTGAGAGCTTAGTCCAGGAAGGCTTCTTGAAGGAGATATGATTTCAGTAAGTGTTTGAACATGGGGAGAGTAGTGATGTTTTGGATTTGGAGAGAGAGGGAGTTCCAAGCAGAAGGGAGGATGTGAACAATGGATCGATATCGGGTGAGGTGAGAGCTACTGAGTTTCTACCAATTCTGTTGTATTGAACTCTCCCAAGTGCTCAGTACAGTGCTCTGCGCACAGTAATCACTCAATTAAAAACTACTGATTGAGATTCATTCCAGGACAAGGGGATTATCTTGCTGAATGAAACTCTCTTGGAGTGTTGTCATCCTTGTCTGAAATCAGATCCTATCCCATGATGCCCAGAGGCAATTTGCAGGATGTGGCCAGCATTACCATGGTAATCAAATTTCTCCTCTTGCGGTTCTCAGACAGCCAGGAGCTGCAGCTGGCCCATACCACGCTATTCATCGTGGTCTACTCGGTGGCCCTGAGAGGGAATCTCCTCATTGTTGCTATCACCTCCCTCGACCAGCACTTCCACACCCCCAGGTACATCTTTCTCAAGAGCCTCAAGAATACGTCTGTCCTAGTTCTCTGCTACATCTCCGTCACCATCCCCAAATCCATTCTCATACCTCTGACAGTGCAGCTCCCTCTCCTTCCTGAGCTGTGCAGCACAGGTCTGGCTGGTGATTTTCTTTCTAGATGCAGAATGATTTGTCCTCAATGTGATGTCCTAAAACTGCTATGCCACCATCTGCTGCCCCCTGTGCTATGAGGTCACGGAGAGCAAAAAAGCCTATGTGCAGATGGTGGCAGATTCTTGGTTCAGAAGTATTCTGTTTGTAATCTTGATTTCAGCTTCAACACTTTCCTTATCCTTCTATGGGTCTAACGCTCTCCAGCAGTACTTCTGTGGTGCTCTCTCCCTCCTGAATATCCCCTGCTCTGAGGACCATGTTGCTATTGATGTTGGTGTGATTTTTGTGGTAGTCTTAGGTGTCTTCTGCTCCATTTCCATCATCACCTCCTATATCTGCATCTTCTCTGCCGTGCTGCGGATACCAGTTCAACAGAGAAGAGAATTATAATATCATTATTATTACTACGATTATTATTCACAGAGGGTTGGACCCATGTTTTCTCCACTTTCTTGCCCCGCCTCGTGGTGGTCACTCTCTTTGTCATGATTTTTTTCTGTGCTTACGTGAAGCTGTCCTCTAATTCCCCCTCAATACTGGACCTGCTGGTATTCTATGCTGTGGTGCACTCTGCCCTGAATCCCCTCATCTACAACTTGAGGAAGAGGCATGAAAGCTTCCCTGGGGACGATTCTGGGTGGGAAATGTCTTCCATCTTGGGGATGTGATGTCAACATCCCTTCTCCGCTGGACTTACTGTGGACCAAGTGAATGACCCCAGCACTCGTCAGTGACCAGATCTTTGCACCTAAACGTCTGTCACTCATTGGTGACACTTGTTTAGAACAATCTCCTCATTTCCGTAGACAGAACAGGCCAGACTAGGTATATCTTCTGCCTTATGAGCTGAACCCTTCTAGACTGTTGGGTAGGGACCGTCTATATAATAATAATAATGTTGGTATTTCTTAAGTGCTTGCTATGTGCCAAGCACTGTTGTAAGCGCTGGGGTCGATACAAGGTAATCAGGTTGTCCCACATGGGGCTCACAGTCTTCATTCTCATTTTACAGATGAGGGAACTGAGGCCCAGAAAAGTGAAGTGACTTGCCCAAAGTCACACAGCTGACAAGTGCCAGAGCCACGATTAGAACTCACGACCTCTGACTCCCAAGCCCGTGCTCTTTCCACTAAACCACGCTGCTTCCCTGTTGTCTATATGTTGCCGACTTGTACTTCCCAAGCGCTTAGTACAGTGCTCTGCACACAGTAAGCGCTTAATGAATACAATTGAATGAATGAATGAATGAATGAATAGCACCAGCCTTCTTGGAAAATGGCACTCAAGTCATAGTATTGTCATTTGGACTGGGAGAATAGTGTCATCAGTGGGGAGTTAGTTCCTGAGCTGCATCATGGCCTAGTGGACAGAGTCGGGTAAGCGCTTAGTACAGTGCTCTGCACACAGTAAGCGCTCAATAAATACGATTGAATGAATTTGAAGGACCTGGGCTCTTACCCTAGATCTATCACTTGTCTCCTCTGTGACCTTAGCCAAGTCTCTTTGTCTTAATTATCTCGTCTGTAAAATGGAGATTAAATCCTCTCCCTCCAACTTAAACTGTGATCCCCATGCGGTACAGGGACTATGTCCAACCTGATTATCTTGTATCTACCCCAGAATTTGGTACAGTGCCCTGGCACTTAACAATCCCACATTAGCATTATCATTCACTCACACATCCATACTTGAACTTCACTGTCAGTTGTGTCTACTTCAGTTCTAAAGGACACTAGCTATATCGAGGAAAACACAGTAGTCTGTTTTAACAGAATCTTAATTTATCCCTTTGAATTGTCACTAACCCTAACCCTGGTATTATCCCTGACTCTACCCCTATAACCCTACTGCCTGTCCTTACCTTAACTCTAACATCAACCTCATCCCTAACTCCAAGCCTAACACCAACTCTACAGTAACAAAGACTGTGAGCTCATTGTGGGCAGGCAATGTGTCTGTTATATTGTACTTTCCCAAGTACACAGTAAGTGCTCAATAAATACGATCGACTGACTGACCGATCGACTGTTACGCATCTACTAAGTGTAGAGTTCTGTTCTGATCACAGGAGGAGAGCACAACATTGGCAAGCTTGACCTTAAGCCCAGAGGCCCAGCCCATGGATTATTTCTCCATTCTCCATGAGGGACAGTCTGCTGCTTTGAAAAGGATTAGATTGAATTCAGTGATTTCCACTTCCCAGGATGATACAGCTTCCCAGCAGAAAGGGCTGATTCCAATCCCAAGATACAAGAAGACAAAGGGTAGGCTCTGTCCTATTCCTCCTCAAACCAGGGATTTCCCCCTCATGTGCACGTGGTCTCTGTCAGTGGTTCCTTCGCAACTTGTACTTCTCAAGCGCTTAGTACAGTGCTCTGCACGCAGTAAGTGCTCAATAAATATGATTGAATGAATGAATGAACCCAATCTCAGAATCTCTCAGCCCCCTGTCCCGCCCACACTGGACCCTCCCCTCTCAGCCTGCGGGAGAGTCTTAAGATGGATTCAAAGACATCTCTCACTCTACTTTCAACGGTATTTATTGAATTCTGTGTGCAGCGCACTATACTAAATGTTTGTGAGAGTACATTATAACAGAGTCGGCGGACATGTCCTCTGCCTATAACAAGCTTAGAGTGTCACACTCTGTAGAGGTCAACAAATGCAGTTGATTGATTGAATGATTAACTGCAAGGTCACGAAAGAGACAAAGCTAAATCTGTCCACAAGTAACCCAAATCATCCCTAGTGATGGGAATCTTTGGGACATTGGGAAGCAGATGCTGCTGTTGTCATGGAAATCTCACGAGGCAGAGCCATTGCTGCAGTTTCAGGGACCAGACCCTTGTCTTGTAGGGCCTCAGGGATGACACGGCCAGCAGGTTCTCATGTCACCCAGGCCACGGGGTCCCTCGGCAGCACCCGAGCCAGTCCTCCAGGGATCTCCCACAGAGCAGCAGCTGCTTTATCTACAGGGAGAGGCTCTGGAGAGCATCTCAGCATCCGGGGAAGAGCAGAGAGAGTCTGAAGGTGCTGCACTGTCCCTTCATGCCCGGCCGCACCCAGGAGTCTGAGGGAAGGGGGGACCATCCCAACCCAGCAGAGGTCAGTCCCCCTGCCCCACACTGCTCTGGTGAGTGTGACTGGGGCTGGGAAGGGCACAGAGGGGCCAGCAGGTCTATGTGAGAGATGGAGCCATTCTGGGGAGATGCTCACTTCAGCCTCTGTTTGGGGTTCAGGGCAGGGCCGTGGGGCAGGCGGATTTGCAGGAGCAGAAACCAGGCCTCAGCAGGACTGGAAGGGACAAGAGGGTGCGAAATGCCGCAGCACAAGCCACTACTACTGGAATCAATTCCTCTGCTCAGCTTCTCAGTCACAGGGTCTTTGTTCATCCACTGTTCATGCTAGAACACTCTCTTCCCCATCTTGGGATTATGTCCATAAATTATACCCATAAACTATGCATTTATCTTAATGTCTGTCTCCCCCTCTAGACTGTAAGCTCATTATGGGCTTAACATACCAACTCTGTTGTATGATATTCTTCCAAGCGCTGAATACAGTGCTCTGCACACGGTAAGTGCTCTATAAACAACATTGATTCATCGACTGATCTCCCCCTATCCCTCTGTCAGGCCCGAGGCCTCATACTGCTGGACTTCCCAAGCCAGACTATTTCCTGTTTAGCCATTGGAAATCTTGAAGAGACTCCTCTTTTTCCACTCCTAAAATCAGGGGTGGGGATAAATGTGAATAAAAACCTCCTCCACTTCTCATTATTCTCCTGGACAACACACTCCATTCTCCATCACTCACAATTAGTGTTGCAGAGAAGGGGACTCTGACCACTGGGTGCTCAATAAATACCATTATTACTACCGCTACTACTATTTCCACAACTACTATTACTACTACTTGCTTGAACTACTGCTTTTGCTGCTATTACTGCTATTATTACTACAACTACTTTCCTGTCTTCCATCCTTGTCATTTTGTCCCCACTTGCAGCATTATTTCACTAACACTTCTTTGGGAGTCCCCTGTAATTATGTGGAAGCAATTTTCCCAATTTTCTAGGTCATTTTGTAATCAATAACTGTCAATGTGCCATCAGCTGCCCCTCTCATAGAATTACTGACAAATTTCCTATTGATTTCTTCACCCCATCAGTATCTTTATATTTGATCCTTCCTTTGTCCTATGCAGAGATTCAACATCATTTCCCAGTGGCAAACTTCTCCATGGTGACTGAATTTCTCCTCCGGGGGTTTTCCGATGTCTGGGAGCTGCAGCTGGTCCATGCCGTGCTGTTCCTCTTGGTCTACTTGGCAACCCTGACAGGGAATCTCCTCATCATCACCGTCACCACCCTTGACCGGCACCTCCACACCCCCGTGTACTTCGTCTTAAGAACCTGTCCATCCTCGACCTCTGCCTCATCTCCACCACCGTCCCCAAGTCCGTCCACAACTCCCTGACCGACAACAGCTCCATCTCCTTCCTTGGCTGTGCCGCACAGCTCTTGCTGTGGGTCCTGTTTGCCGGTTCAGAGATTTTTGTCCTCACGGCGAGGTCCTATGACCGCTATGCTGCTATCTGCTATCCCCTGCGCTACGAGATCATGATGAGCAGAGGGGTCTGTGTGAAAATGGTGGCAGCTTCCTGGCTCATAGGGAGCGTGTTTGGCTTCATGCTTTCGGCTTCCACGTTCTCCCTGCCTTTCTATGGGTCCAATGCTGTCCCACAGTTCTTCTGCGACGTCCCCTCCCTGCTGCAGATTTCCTTCTCTGAGGACCACAGTGCCATCGATGTGAGTGTGACTGCTGGGGTAGCATTAGCTGTCATCTGCTTCATTTATATTACCCTCTCCTATGTGCGCATCTTCTCCGCCGTGCTGAGGATGCCGTCCACAGAGGGCAGGGCCCAAAGCCTTCTACACCTGTCTGCCACACCTCATGGTGGTGACCTTGTTCGTTGGGAATGGTGCCTTTGCCTATCTCAAACCACCCTCAGACTCCCCCTCAGTGCTGGACCCGCTCGTGTCCGTGTTGTACACCATGGTGCCCCCAGCCCTGAACCCCCTCATCTACAGCCTGAGGAACAGGGACATGAAGGGTGCCCTGAGAAGGACCCTAAAGGGAAGACTCCTTCCGCCCTCCCTTCTGGGTTAAAATGTCTGCTTCCTTTCTCTCGTATTCCCCTCCTTAATCAGAGGGTATCTCCAGTGGCATATGCATCTGTAGAGCTGTCCTTCTTGTCTGAAGTCTCGACAGTGAGGGATTTCAATGTGTGCAAGAGTAAACGAACAAACTCTTCTTAAGGAGGGGTGGGTACCCAGCCTTACAGAACTTATTTCCATACCCATACTTTATTTATATTCATATCAATGTCTGACCAATCCCCCGATCCTAGACTGTGGCCCAGTTGTGGGCAGGTGACATATCTACAAACTCTGTTGTACTCTCCCAAGCACTCTGTACAGTGCTCTGCACACAGTAAGTGCACGATGAATATCACTAATTGATTAAGTGTTAGGGCTCAGGCAAGCATAACTTTCACCGGGACAGATATTCAATAAATCAATCAATAGTATTGATTTACTACCTACTCTGTAAAAATAACTTGAGAGAGCGTGTGCCTCAGAGAAATCCAGACTTCACCTACCCCAACTCACTGACAGTGACTTTCCGGATCTTCCCCGACCCCTGGGTTCATCCTGTTCCTCTTTCACCTGCTAAGTGACCAGTCCCTTAAAGGGCGGACACAAATTTCCAAGCTCAGTCAAGGGCTGAGAGTCATTCCCGGAACTACATATCTTACCAGCGGGAAGGCACAGCTCTTTGGGCCACTTCTGACAATTTGTGCAGATGTAGGAAGTGCTGTGTATTGCCATATGACCTTGGCAGAATTTAGGTTCAACATAGATGTTATCTGGGCTAGTGCAGGGTTTTGTTTCGGCATAATCCTTAATTAGCTCTTTGAATTAAGATATTAATCCTAACCTTAACTTTAAGCAGAA
This sequence comes from Tachyglossus aculeatus, assembly GCF_015852505.1. NCBI lineage: Eukaryota > Metazoa > Chordata > Mammalia > Monotremata > Tachyglossidae > Tachyglossus > Tachyglossus aculeatus. Next base: position 63,560 of record NW_024044845.1, read on the forward strand.
CCCACGTCCTTATATTACCCCTTACCCTAATCCTAACTAAAAACTTAACCCAAACCTGAACCCTAACCTTAACCCTAGCCCTAACCCATTATATTTCCCTTGGAATTCCCTGCGTGGTTGCACCCCACAGTGGTCTTCCCTGGCTGTTCACCCTTATGGAACACTGCTTCTCTGGCAGAGAACAGCTCTCCACGCTACAGCACTTCAGGTGGGGTTTGCCAACTCCAGATTCTGCAGGGCATTTCTGGGGACCAACATGTCGTATAGCTGTCGGTCAACATTGGTGTTTATTTGGTATCAATCAATTAAATGGTGATGTGTATCGAGTCCCTGCTGAGAGTGGAAAACTAGTTGAAGAAATGGGAATAGTGCAACAGAACAAGACAAGTGGTCACTGCCTTCAAGGAGCTTTCAAACCAGTGAAGATCTGGGCACCCCAACAGCAGATCAATAACTTGCATTGGTTGCACTTCGACTGAGTGTGAAGGTGTGTGGTGAGCCTGTAAGGAGAGCACGATTTTAGCAAGCGTGAGTTGGAGTCCAAAGGCCCAGCCCCACAGATTATTTCTCCTTCCTCAGGAGGAAGAGTCATATACTTAGAAAGGGGACAGGGTCATTGATTGGAAGGAAGCCAGTTGTCTCCACACTCTAGTTTGATAAAGTGTCCCGTCAGGAGGACCTGGTTACAAAACCGAGTGACAAGACGACAAAGCAAAGGCTGCACCCTATTCCTCCTCAAGCCATGGATTTCCGGTCCCTGTAGTTCCTTCTAGTCACCCCTATCTCAGAACCCCTCAACCTCCTGCCCTGCCCATATTTATCCACCCACACTGCTTGGGGGAGAGGGCTCTTAGGGGGAATACCCAGACATTCTTAACTCTCATTAGATTTGCACTGCATAGGCATCAGAAAATACAATTGATTGATTCTTGGCTTAGTGGAAAGAGCATGAGCTTGGGAGTCAGAGGACATGGGCTCTAATCCCGGCTCTGCCACTTGTCTGCTGTGTGACTTTGGGCAAGCCACTTAACCTCTCTGTGCCTCAGTTACCTCTTCTATAAAATGTGGATTAAAACTGGAATCCCCACATGAGACAATCTAATCACTTTGTATCTACCACAGTGCTTGGTACATAGTAAGTGATTAACAAATACCATTATTATTATTATTATCGCTATTATTTTATCAACACATTGTCTGAGGTTGTGAATGAGATGAAGCTAAAATCACAGTTGTCCAGAATATCATTAACAAGGAGGGCCTCTGGGATGCTGGAACATAGATGCTATTGTTTCCATGGGAACCATGCAGGTCAGCAGCCCAACAGCTACATGGACCTCATCTCCACGGGGACTCAGGGACCCTGTGAAGGGAGAGTTCTCACACCATCCAGGGCCATGAGGTCCCTCTGTGGAGCTCTGAGCTTGTCCTCTAGGGATTCCCCTCAGAGCAGCAATTGCTTTATCTACGGGCATGGGGAACCATCTAAAGAGCATCTCGACATCACCAGGAGATCAGAGAAGGGCCGAGAGCCAGGCTTTCCCTTCATGGTCAGCACCACCAAGGAGCCCGAGGGGTACAGGGGCCATCCTGGACTGACATCCCCACACTGCCCAGGTGATTGTAACCAAGGTGGGAAGGGACCAGGAGTTCAATGTGAGAGAAGGCCCACTCCGGGGAGACAGAAGCACATGAGGTTTTAGCTTGGGCTGGGGCACTATCTCCCTTGGTATTGTGTTGCACTTCTGGCCAACATTTTGCTCAATGCACTCCTTACCCAGGGGGCACAAGGTGGCTAAGGATGAGAACATGCGAGTCACATTGCAGATGCCACTCACACTATAACCGATTCCCACATACAAAATCTCAGGCTCGAAGTCTCCAGAGTGAGATCTGCCTGACATTCCCATGGAATACTTCTCCATCACCCTGTCACCCGTCGTCCGGAGACGGGTTCATTCAGTGATCGGCGAGGCGAGAGAGAGAGAGGCCGGGGACGGAAAGCCTAAGTTTTATATAAAATTTATTCCGCGAGGTGAATTGAATTTATGTAATTGTTTAGGCACAATGGATTGAGCTTCCCTTTCGGGAGGAATATAATTAATTAGCAATATTAGAGCTTCCCTACACGGGAGGAACACAATCATCCGTTAATCGCGTGTGGGTGAGTTGCTTAACTCTCACCCATGTGCACTTCTCACTCGGGAAGAATCCACTTACTTTCCCACATGGGAAGAATTCATTACATTACCCGCGCACGTGGTGGGCGGCTAGCTCTCACAATGTGTTCTCCCTACATGGGAGGAATCCACTCATAATTCCCATCAGCAGCGGGATACCTGGGTCCCACCCATGAGACACTCACCCATCACGCGGCCCTTGCCTCAGTGTGTTGTTTCTGGTTGTAGAGCCGGCATCTGGCCTTCTGGGCAGGGAGAGACACGTGGGCTGCTGCTGCTGCTGCAGCGGCAGCTCCTGCTGCTGCGTGTCCTGGTGTTCCGACCCCGAAGGTCAGAGGCGACAGGTATTTATTGCCTGTGCCCTTAGGCCATTCCAGCTTCCGGCCTCAGTCTATCCAATCTCTGCCCTCCCCGCCTCCTCCATACCTAATTTGATTGGCACGGGGGCGAGGGACACCTTCTGTATTCCCAGCTTGGGCTGTCAGTCTAGCAGATTTGGTCGTGGAGGCGGTATCCCACCCTCACTTCCGAGTTCCGCCTGCTGGCTCAGGTGGTCACGAGATAGCTTTTGACCTTGAAATGGCCGGTACCCAAGGGTCACCTCGGGACACACCCTCATCATTATCAGCAACAGCAGCAGCAGCAGCAAATATCGTTCTTTTTGGGGTAAGGGAGTGTGTGGATTCTCAATCAGATTGTTTGGTAGGTGTGAAAAAAAACAGTCAATCATTGGTATTTATTGTGTGCTTAGTGTAGGCATAGCCCGGAACTAAGTTCTTGGGGGAATACAGTACAGTAGTGTAGATTGATTTGATCCTTGTCCATAAAGAGCCTATGGACTAGAGGGGAAGCCTCTGTTGGAGCTAACGGTTTATGTGGGTGTGTTATAGGTGTTTTGGGTGAGGGTAGGGGTCCTAGTTCTGTATGTTTGGGGAAGTGGGTGCACGTGGAGTTCCCATTGCATGAGTTTACTTTTCATTCATTCAATTGTATTTACTGAGCGCTTACTGTGTGCAGAGCACTGTACTATGCGCTTGGGAAGTACAAGTTGGCAACATATAGAGACGGTCCCTACCCAACAACGGGCTCACAGTCCAGAACTACTCACAACTTAAGTAGTTGTGATTCCCACTGGGCCTTCCACCACTCACTCTGCTTGTCAAAATATCCCAGTCAGCATTGCAAGTCATCCCATTCTATCACAGACTTTGTGTGTCCTATGTCACCATGGAACAAAATGAAAAGGAGCCCCCCCCGACCCCCACCCCCTTTGGGGTAGCATGGTGCCCCTAGGACTTGCTCCATTTATGACAGCTGGACCTGGGTTCTAATCCTGGCTCTGCCACATGTCTGCTGTACAACCTTGGACGAGTCACTTAACTTCTCTCCACCTCAGTTACCTAATCTGTAAAATGGGGATTAAGTCTTACTCCCTCCTACTTAAAGTCTGAGCCCCATGTGGGATGGGGACTGTGTCCAAACTGATCACTTTATATATACCCCAGTGCTTAGAGCAGTTTTTGGCACATAGTAAGTGCTTAACAAGTACCATTATTTATTTTATTTTTTTATTCAGTCCAAAACCGAGTTGTATGGAGGGCTTTGGGGTGAATCTAAGAGAGGAGTCTTCTTTAACTTGGAGGAGAATCCACTGACATTTATATTCCCCAGTGGGTGCAAGAATGAGGTATCCCTCAATCAGTAAGATTTGCTCTTGAATTGTTTATGAAGTAGCAGTGATGGTTTGCAGTGAACTATTCTCACTCTCCAGCCTAGCCCTGCTGTAGCCAACCCTGCAAGACAGTTGATAAAGATGATGGCAGAGTGGGGTGGCACAGAAAAGCAGGATCATCCTCTCAATAGCAGGCCCTGTTTTAACCTCAACCAGTCTATAAGTGGTTGTTGGGACACACTCACATCTGCTTTATTTATTATTTATTTGTTGGGATTTTCAAAAGTAAGAAAGAAGAGTTGGTGTCAGGGAAAGACATGGTTATATAGTTATGGTATTTTTAAGTACTTCCTACATGCCAAGCACTGCGCTAAATGGTGGGGAACCTGCCTTTCAAGGGAGTGTTCTGATCAACTCTTCCTAATTTTGCCTTTCTCTTTGTCTTAACAGGCAAAGAATTCTGCAGAACTTGGCTAACTGAATTTCTCCTTCTTGTATCTTGGGAGGTAGTCTGGAGGGGAGGATAGATGAGAATCTTCTCCCATCAACTCCAAGGGAACAAGTGCATCTCAGCATAAGGACAGTTAAATAGTTGTGGTAGGAGTAATAACATTTACTGCATGCCCACGTAGAACAGTGCACTCTACCAATCAATCAACAGTATTTATTGAGTGATTATTGTGTGCCAAGCACTGAACAAGGCACTTGGGAAGAGTATGATACAGCAGAATTTGTTGACATGTTTCCTGCCCACAAGGAGATGAACCAACCAAATTCCAAACTGACATATTCTCTGCCCACAAGTATTTAAGCATTAAAATATTTACGTAACTATCTAAATAAGTACATATGTGTTATATGGGTGCTACGGAGGTTTTAATAAGCTCATTCATGCCGGAATTATCTGAAGTGATCGTATGGTTTCGAGTGCTGGGAAATTAATCTGGAGAAGCTCATAGGAATTTCAGCAGGGCTCTGAATGTGTGGAGAGCTGTGGTTTATCTGACTGGGAAGGGAGGTGCTTCAGGTTGGGGAAACAGCCCGAGCAAAGAGTGGAAACAGGAAAGTCAAGAGTGAGTTACAACTAGAAGGTTGGCTTGGGAGTGCTGAAGATGGATTGAATAGAGGATGATGATGATGATAACTGTGGTATTTATTAAGCACTTACTACGTGCCGGGCACCGTACTAAACTCTGGAAAAGTGGGGTGAGGCTAGGCGGTAGAGAGCCTTGAATCCAACTGTGGGGAGTTTTTGTTTCATCTGAAAAGACATGTAGAGTCAGTGGAGGGTTTTCAGGAGAGGAGAGATGTAGTCTGAGAGATGCTTTAGGAAATAGTTAAATAAGTGACTATATACATACATTTATATATATATATATATGTGTGTGTGCTTTTACGATTTTCAGTATGTGTAAGCAACGAGTCAGTTGGAAGCGTGTGTGTGTGTACTTGTGTGTATGTGTGTTTGCTAACGTTTGGGTCGCTGTAAGAATGAGTATGCTTATATATAAGGACATTTTTGTCTGAATATTAAATCAAATTAAATATTAAATCAAGTACCCTACCAATCTCGACTATGGGAGAATTGCTGACTTGTACTTCCCAAGCACTTAGTACAGTGCTCTGCATACAGTAAGCGCTGAGTAAATGTGGTTGAATGAATGAGAATCAAGCAGAGGCATATCCATTCCATTCCTAGCTTGGGCAGTGGCTAGCGAGTGGAAGGCAATCTGCTACAACTCCAAATTCAGCTGTGTTGGGCAGCAGCTGCATGGGAGAGAGTCACGGGCAGAGAATCAAGTTCATCGCATGGAAGGAGACAGTGGTAAACTACTTCTGTATTTTTACCAAGAAAATTCTCTGGATCAACTACCAAAACAACTGCTAATGGAGGTGGGGCCTTCTGGGAGAGAAGTGTCCAAGGCGTCTCTATGGGTCAGATATGACTCGACGGTGTAAGACAAGACAAAATTAAATCATCAACATTTCATAGGCGTTATATGCATCTCTTTACACTCTCTAACCTTCTCCTAGCTGTAATCTATTTTAATTTTGTTCTCCTCCACTAATAATAATATTGTGGCTTTTTAAAAGATCTTGTTATGTGTCAAGTACCGAACTAAATGCTGGAGTACAACATGGAAGCTGGGGAGAACAGAATCTCTGTCGAAGGGAGAACAGGTATTGAACCCTCAAATTATAAATAAGAAAACCGAGGCACAGAAAAGTAAAGTGAATTTCCGAAGGTCACAGAGCAGGCATATACCAGAGCTGAGGTTAGAAGCCAGATACTTTGAGTCCCAAGGCTGTGCTCTTTCCACTAGACCATATTGTTTCTACAGGACTGGAAAGTTAGAGATTCCAATAAAATAGAAACTCACTGAAAGCAGGGCTCATATGCTCTAATATTACTGAACTCCTGAAGTACTCATATACAACTGATTGATTTACTCCTATTGAAATGAATGCCGATTCCTTCATCCATGCTATCGGTGTCTCTAAATTTAAGATTTCTCTTGTCCCGTGCAGGGAGACAACCTCATATCCCAGAAATGGCCAACATCTCCACGGTGACCAAATTCCTCCTCCTGGGGTAATCCGATGCTTGAGAGCTGCAGCTGGTCCACGCCGTGCAGTTCCTCCTTGTCTATGTGGTGGCCTTGTTGGGGAATCTCCTCATTATCACTATCACAAACCTGGACCACCACCTTCACACGCCCATGTACTTCTTCCTTAAGAACTTGTCTTTCAATGAGTTGTGTCTTATCTCCATCACCGTCCCCAAATCCATTGCCGTCTCCCTGACTAATAACAATTCCATTTCTTTCCTGGGCTGTGTTTCTCAAGTCTTACTGGTCACCTGGTTTGCTGGTTCAGAGTTTTTTGCTCCCACGGTGATGTCGTACGACCACTATGCTGCCATCTGCCTCCCCCTGCGCTATGAGCTCATCATGGATAGATGGGCCTGTGTGCAGATGGTGGCTGCCCCTTGGCTCAGCGGAAGTCTGTTTGGAGTCTTGTTTTCCGTTTCAACATTCTCCTTGCCCTTCTGTGGGTCTAACACTGTCCAGCAGTTCTTCTGTGATGTCCCCTCACTGCTGAAGATCTCCTGCTCCGAGGACCATGTTGCTATTGATGTGATCGTGGCTGTTGGAGTAGCCTTAGTTGTCGTCGGTTTCACTTCCATCATCATTTCCTATGTCCGCATTTTCCCAGCCGCGCTGAGGACTCCATCCTCTGAGGGATGGAACAAGGCCTTTTCCACCTGTCTGCCCCACCTCAACGTTGTCACAGTTTTCCTCTTCACAGGGGTATTTGCCTATATCAAGCCTCCCTCAGACTCTTCCTCGGCCCTTGACCTGCTAGTATCTGTGTTCTATGCCGTGGTGCCTCCTACCCTGAACCCTCTTATCTACAGCCTGAGAAACAGGGACATGAAGGCCGCCCTGGGGAGGACCCTAAAAGGGGGAAATGCCCGGTGGCTCCTGTGGGATAAGCTGTGTGTTTCCTTGTGCTGATGATCCCATCCCTCAACACGATACCCGCTCAAGGACTTATCCACATACAAAGGTGTCCTACATGTCCAAAGAGATAGTCCTGAGAGTGAGGATTTGTCCAAGTCTCGGAGGGTGGTTGATGAATCTAGTGTGTGACTGACAATCCATTCATTCTTTGGGAGGCATCATGTACTAATGGAACGAACGTGTGACTGGGAGTGGTGAGACGAAAGTACCAATCCCGACTCTGACGCTGAACAGCTGTGTGACCTTGAATCAGGGAATTAGCATCTCTAGAATTCTCTGTAAATTGGGAATTCGATACAGGCTCTGTGGGCTAGGGAATGTGTCTGATTTGATTATTTTGTTTTCACTCAAGCATTTGGAACAGTTTTTTGGCACCTAAGCTCTTAATAAAAACGTTATTAGTAATTATTGTGCTAATACACACGTTAAGATCACTCGTGGTGGGTATGAAAGTTGGAAAATGGCGGGCAATATGGGAGAATGGAGACAATATGGTTACAGCCCCATCTGTCTTATCAAATTCATCCTCTTATCCCTCCATTCATCCTTCCATGAATCAATCAATCAATTATAATTGCCGATCACATTCTGGATGCAAAGCACTGTAGTAAATTCTAAGGAGAGTAAAAAAAATGCATTGTCCCTGCTATCCAGGAGACTACAATATAATGGGGGAGATAGATACAGAATAATTGCCTAGAATAGGAAGGAATGGAGGGAAAGAAAAGGAGATAGATGTGTGCATTAAGACTTTTCTTGTCTTATGCTGTTGAGTTGTCACCGACCAGGACATATCTCTCCCAGAACGCCCCACCTCCATCTGCAATCGCTCTGGTAGCATATCCATAGAGTTTTCTTGGTAAAAATAAGGAAGTGGTTTACCATTGCCTCCTTCCGTGCAATAAAGTTAACTCTACACCCTCAACTCTCTCCCATGCTGCTGCTGCTCAGAACAGGTGAGTTTTGAGACTACAGTTTGTATAGTCACTATGAAGAGAGCTTCAAGTGGTGGGAGTGAGTGAATAAGTCCATAAGTGGTCCAAAATGCCAATTAGTGTTGGGAGAAAGTGACTTAAAGAGATGAAAAATTCATCGGGGAAGGTATTCTCTAAGAGGTGGTGATTTCAGAAGGACTTTGAAGAGGGGGAGAGTCGTGGTCTGATGGACTGGAAGGGTGAAGTAGTTCCAGTCAGGTGAAGTAGCATGAGGGACCGTCTCTATATGTTGCCAACTTGTACTTCCCAAGGGCTTAGTACAGTGCCCTGCACACAATAAGCACTCAATAAATATGATTGAATGAATCAGGGATCGGAGGAGGCTCTGAGACCGACAGATTATTTCTTCATTTTCCTTGAGGGTCATTGAGATATTTTGAAAAGGGACAGGGTCATTCACTGGAAGGAACTCAATTGTTTCCACAGCCCAGGTTAGTAAAGCATCCCAATAGGAGGAGCCATTTTTGATACTGAATTAAAGGGAGGACAAAGCATAGCCTCTGTCCTATTCCTCCTTAAGCACGGAATTTCCCCTCCCCATCGCCTCGTTCTCAAAACGTCAGTCCTCTGCCCACCCCCACTCAGCCTGGGAGAGAGCCGTAGGGTGGATTCAGGGACATCTCTCGCTCTGTCTAGATTTGCAGTCAGAAAGTATCAAATACAAATTTCCCCCCGGATGATTGAATGACAGACTGATAGTCTGAGGTTTTAAATGAAACGAAGCTGAATTCACCCACAGTTGATATAGATGGTTGGTAAACATCAGAAACTGTTGCAGTGTTGGGTTGCAGATGCCTTTGTTTCTATGGGAACGCCGCGGTTCAGTGCCACTGCTATAGATTCAGAGACCGTACTCTCACCTCTATGGGGCCTCGGGGACATCATGAACAGAGGGTTCTAGCATTTCCCAGGCCACAGGGTCCCACTCGAGCCAGTCCTCCAGGGGCTCCCCATGGAGCAGAGCCTGTTTTATCTATGGGGATGGGGGACCATCTGGAGAACATCTCAGCACCCACGGGAGAGCAGTGAGGGGCTGAGAGCACCACACTGTCCCTTCAAAGCCAGTTGCACCCAGGAACTGGAAGGGAGAGGGGATCATCCCAGCCCAGCAGAGGTCATTGCCCCCAAGTGCCACGCTGCCGTGGTGAGTGGGATCAGCGGGGTAGAGCACAGGAAAGGACCAGAATGGGGATTCAAGAGATGGTGGATTTTGAGGAGGCTTTCATACACGGAGCCAAAGTTGGAGCTCACAGCAGGGCTGCATCCCCAGAGGGGCAGGCAGGCTGGCAGGAGGGCAAGTGTCTGCCAGTACAGTGGCCCCGACCATCACACAATTCCCCTTTCCCACCCACCTCCATTCCAGCTACCATGACAAATACTGGCCTGGCTGTGACACTGCAGCACAGAGTCAGTACTATGCTGTGGTTGTTTTGGCCAGAAGTGTGTCCCGGACATCAAAAATATTTCTGGTGGGGAAATGACAGACAGGGAAGAGAAGTTGTGACTGGTTCTGGACAACGACTAGCCCTATCATCAAGTCCTCCATGCAGGAGTTCTTCCCAAATGTTGGGAGAGCACAATACAGGTAAGAGATGTAATTCCTGACCTCATGGATTCCTGAGCTACACCGATTAAAAAGCAATTTACAGTGGGGGAAACGAAGAATGGAAAAATGGGTATGCAGATTAATAAGTGCATACATAAGAATGTAAATCTCTAGGTAGGGAAGTGCTATGGGTGGTTATGAATTTCCAAGGTCAGAGGTGGTAATTGGGCTGATAGGGTCTGGTGAGAAAAAACATTAACCGGGGAAGTTCTCCTGGAGAACGTGGGATTTCAGAAGGATTTTGAAGATGGTGAGAGCTGTGGTCTGAATGATATGAGAAGCAGCGTGGCTTATTGGAAAGAGCCCGGGCTGGGGAACCAGAGGTCATGGGTTCAAATCCCAGCTCTGCCAATTGTCAGCTGTGTGACTTTGGGCAAGTCACTTCACTTCTCGGTGCCTCAGTTCCCTCATCTGTAAAATGGGGATGAAGACTGTGAGCCCGCCGTGGGACAACCTGATCACCTTGTAACCTCCCCAGCGCTTAGAACAGTGCTTGGCACATAGTAAGCACTTAATAAATGCCATAATCATTATTATTATTATATGAAAAGAGATAATTCCAGGCAGAAAAACACATCTGAAACCAAAGACTCGAGAGAGGGAAAGAGGGAAGGTCCGTTTCCAAGGGCTGCAGCACACTAAGTGAAGAGGGGAGGGAAGCAGAGAGGAGAGAGACAGTGGAGAACTCTGATGCCAGTAGTCAGGAGTTGATTGGAGACATCCAAACCTCAGCGCTTAGAACAGTGCTTGGCACATAGTAAGCGCTTAACAAATGCCAGCATTATAATTATTATTCAATCTGTGTTTCATTTTCCTCCAAACAGGGAGAGCCAAAATCAGTCTACTTGTGTAAGAAGCTGTGTTTGTGCCCAGAGTGGTGCGGGGGTGGTGGCGAAGAAACCTAGTCTAGTGGCACTCTGGAGGGGAGAGGAGAAAGCAATCTTCTCCCATCACATCCAAAGAAAGAAATGTCTTTGGACCCAGGGAGAGGTAAATAGTAGTAGTAAAGGTTAGACGATTTATTGAGTGCCTACTTGAGGCAGTGCACTGTACTAGGTGCTTGAAAAGTTCTGAAATATAAGTGAATGATCCCCCGCCCAAAAAGAGGCAAACATGAAAATACTTTAAAAAAAAAAAGCACTGAGTGGACAAATGCACCTAAGTGTTAAGGAGGCTGTACACCACTTCATTCAGGAATGATATGCGTTAGGGTGATGGGAAAGCTTGTTAAAGGAAGTGGGATTGTAGCAGGGCTCCAAATAATGGAAGTGCTGTGGTCTATTTTATCATTGTTGTTTCTCTAGGCAACGTTTTATACAAAGTACAAAATTACCCATTATACAGTTGCCTCCTGGTGGGCAGGAAAATATACGCCAACTATGTTGGGTTGAACTCTCCCAAGCACTTAGTATAGTGCTCTGCACACAGTGAGTACTCAATAAATACCACTGATTTATTGATTGATATGTTCATGCCCCTACATGCATCAATAGTATTGAACTCTAAAGGTGATTAATAAATACAACTGCTTTATTTATTCTAATGAGAATCAATCGTACTTATTGTTCACTTACAGTGTGCAGAGCACTGTACTAAGTGAAAGAGAGTGTACAATATGTTACAATTTGTAGAAGTGATACCTGCCCAAAAGAAACTTACACTCTGGAGGGAATATCAGTGTCTCTAAACTGAAGTTCCCCTCTTTATTTCCAGGGAGTCAGCATCGTCTCCCAGAAATGACCAACATCACCATGGTGGCTGAATTCCTCCTCCAGGGATTCTCTGACACCCGAGAGCTGCAGCTGGTTTATGCCACACTGTTCCTCCTTGTCTACCTAGTGGCCCTTCTGGGGAATCTCCTCATCGTTGCTGTCACCATCGTAGACCAGCGTCTCCACACCCCCATGTACTTCTTTCTCAAGAACTTGTCCTTCATAGACCTCTGCTACATTTCTACAACGGTACCTAAATCCATTGTCAACTCCTTGACGGTGACAGCTCCATCTCCTTTCTGGGTTGTGTCTCACGGCTCTTCCTAGTGGTCTTGTTTGCCGCTTCAGAGTTTTTTGTCCTCACTGCAATGTCTTATGACCGCTATGCCGCCATCTGCTCCCCTCTGCGTTATGAGCTCATCATGAACAAAGCAGTATGTATGTGCATGGCAGCAGCACCATGGCTCATTGGGGGTCTGTCTGCTTTCAGCTTCTACCTTCTCGCTGACTTTTTGTGGGTCCAATACTGTGGAGCAGTTCTTCTGTGACGTCCCCCCTCTGCTGAAGATCTCCTGCTCTGAAGTCCACATTGCCATTGATGTGAGTGTGGCTGCTGGGTTTATCTTGTCTGCTGCCAGCTTCATTTACATCATCCTCTCCTACATCTTCATATTCTCAGCCGTGCTGAGGATGCCGTCTTCTGAGGGCTGAACCAAAGCTTTCTCCACCTGCCTGCCCCATCTCACTGTCATCATCATTTTTCTCTTTACTGGAGCATTTGTCTATCTCAAACCTTAAGACTCGCCCTTGGCTCTGGATCTGCTGGTTTCCATGTTCTACACTGTGGTGCCCCCCACTGTGAACCCCCTTATCTACAGTCTGAAGAACAGGGACCTGAAGGCTGCCCTGGGCAGGATCCTGAAGGGGACATTACCCCAGTATCGATTCTGGGACAAAGTGTCTCTGTCCATGTACCAATAATCCCCTGCCACCCCTTAAAAAAGGAATTGCCCTTAGACATAACCATATATATCCCACTGAACCAGAGGCCCAAAGAACAAGTCTGGGTATTCAGGATTTGTCAAGGTCTGGGCGGTTGGCTGATAAGACTGGGTCGTGAGTGAAAATGCATTTCCTAGGAGGCTTCATGGCTAAATGGCATGTGAATGGATGTCACATGACCTGAGTTCTAATCCTAGCTCGGCCACTGGCTTGCTGTGTGACCTGGCATTAGTGTCTTACCATTCCTGGACTCTAACTTCTTCTTACACTCTGAGCCCCAGTGGGACAGGAAACATTTCTGATTGGATTGTAACTTAATATTTGGGCTTCTAGCCCATTGTGGGCATGGATTGAATCTATCAACTCCGTTGTATTGTACTCTTCAAAGTGGTTACTACAATGTTCTGCACACAGTAAACATAGAACAAATACCATCGAGCGATTGAATTATTTTGTTTCAGCTTCATCACGTGACATATGTGGAAACAGAAATTAACACCAAATAATAAAAATGATAATAATCATAAGAATGGTGCTTGAAAGGGGACAGAGAAATTCACTGACGGAACTCTAGTTTCCAGAACCCAGGTTAGTAAATCATCACAACAGGAGGAGCCATTTCCACCCTATTCTTCCTCAAGCCAGGAATTTCTCCTTCCCATCATCCCATTCTCAAAACCTCAGTCTCCTTCCTCACCCCACTCACCCTGGGGGAGAATCATAGGATGGATTCAGAGGAATGTCTTGCTCTGTCTAGCTTTGCAATCAGAAATTGTTCAATTGACTGATTGAATAAGAAGCTGATTGTCTAAGATTGTATATGAGATGAAGCTGAAATCACCCACAATTGTTGTAGATTGTCAGTAACACTAGAAACCGTTGGAATGTTGGGATGCAGATGCTGTTGTTTCCACGGGAACCCTGGGGTGCACCACCATTGCTGCAGCTTTAAGGACTGGGCATTTATCTCCGCAGGACCTCAGGGACCTCACAGGCAGAGGCTTTTGGCATTGGCCAAGACACGAGGTCCCACCTGAGTTGATCCTCTGGGGGTTTCCCGTGAAGCAGTGGCTGCTTTATCTTTGGGGATGGGGGACTCTCTGGAGAACATCTCCCTGCCCAGGGGAGATCAGAGAGGGGCTGAAGGTGCCATGCTGTCCCTTCCTTCATAGCCAGCTGCACCCAAGAACTGGAGTGGAGAGAGGACCATCCCAAGCCAGCCGAAGTCAGAGCCCTCCAGCCCTACACTGTCTCAGTGAGTGTGACCAGGGGGTGGTGGAGTGGGAGGGAGAAACCATGAAGGGGATGCAAGAGATGGAGCCATTCTGGGGAAGTGCTCACACACGGAACCAATTTCAGACTTTGGGGCAGGGCTACATCCCCAGAGGGGCAGGTGGGCTTTCAGGAGGGTACGTATTTGACAGTGCAGTGGCCCCAACCATCACTCATCTCCCTTTCCTCACCCACCTCCATCCAGGTAACATGGAAGTTGTTTCCTGGCTGGGGCCCTGCAGCAGAGCATCAGCATTATGCTCTGGTCACTTCAGACAGGAGTGAGTCCTGAAGGTCAGAACATGTTTCTGGTGAGAAATGACAGGGAGGGAATGAGAGAGTGTGATTGGTTCTAGACCAGGAGCACTATCATCAACTCCTCCATGCAGTAATGTTGGGTGAACCCAATGGAGGTAAGAGGTTCAATCCCTTCCCTACTGGACTTACTAGTCTGCTGGTCTAGACTGATCTAAAATAATTTACAGCTAGGGGGAAATAAGAGTGGAAAGGTGGCTGCACAGCTTAATAAGTGCTTAGTAATGTGAATCTATAGGTAGGGAAGTGCAATGAGCAGTTGTGAATGTGTAAATGCAGAGGTGGTAAGTGGCCTGATTTGGCATGGGGAGGAAAAACATCAATCTGGGCAAATTTGAAGGGAGGGGAAGATTCGGGAAGAAAGAAGGATCTAAGCCATGTGTTAGAGAAGGGAATGTCCTTTTTCATTCATTCATTCAATCGTATTTATTGAGCACTTACTGTGTGCAGAGCAGGGTACTAAGCGCTTGAGTAGTACAAATCGGCAACGTATAGAGAAGGTCCTTACCCAATAACGGGCTCACAGTCTAGAAGGGGGAGAGAGATGACAAAACAAAACAAGTAGACAGGTGACAATACCATCAGAATAAATAGAATTATAGCTATGTACACATCATTTATAAAATGAATAGAATAATAAATATGTACAAACATACACAAGTGCTGTGGGGAGGCGAAGGGGATTGGGCAGGCAGTGAATGGGGAGATAGGGGGCGGAGGAGGAGGAGAGGAAAAGGGAGAAGATCTATTTCCAAGGGCTTGAGGGTAGTCGGTGAAGAGGGAAGGGAAATGCGGAGGAGAACACCGGTCAAAAACCTTGAAGCTAGTGGCAAGGAGTTGATTGGAGTCAACCAGACTTCAGTCTGTTTCATTTTCCTCTGAGAACCACTATCAGATTTCTTTTGTTGGCAGCTGTGTGTATTCCCAAAATGGGGCAGGGGAGGTAGTGAACAAACCTTGGCTGGCGGAGGTCTTGAGGGGAGGAGGAGAAGGGAATCTTCTCCCATCACCTTCCAGGGAAAAAGTGTGTCTGGGCCCAGGGAGAGGCATACAGTAGTGGTAGTAGTAAGGGGACCTGGGTTCTAATCCTGACTCTACTATTCATTTTTTCATTCATTCATTCAATCGTATTGATTGAGCGCTTACTCTGTGCAGAACACTGTACTAAGCACTTGGAAAGTACAATTTGGCAACAGATAGGCACAATCCCTACCGAACAACTGGCTTGGGGACCTACCTTCTAATCCTGGCTCTTCCCCTTGTCTACTGTGTGACATCAGACAAGTCATTTTGCTTCTCTGTGCCTCAGATACCACATCTGTAAAATGGGAATTTAGAGTGAGTCTCAAGGTAGAAAGCCTTGAAGATAATTGTGAGGTATTTTTGTTTCATGTGAAAAGATACTTGGTGACAGTGAATGGTTTGGAAAAGTTTGAGTGCTTCTTCGTCTTTTCTTTTGCTATCATGTCATCTTTGACCCATAGTGAATGAATGGGCACATCTCTCCAGGAACAACCCATTCTCCAACTGCAAATGGTCTGGTAGTTTACCCATAGAGTTTTCTTGGTAAAAATATGGAAGTGGTTTACCATTTCCTTCTTCCCTGCAGTAAACCTGAGTCTCCTCCTCAACTCTCTCCCATGACACTGCTGCCCGGTACAGGCGAGGTTTGACTTGTAGCAGATTGCCTTCCACCTGCTAGCCACTGCCCAAGCTGGGAATGGAACGGGTATGACTCTGCTTAACCGTCCGTCTGGTAGCCGAAACTGGTAGAGTACTGGAAACTCTCCAGGTATGATTCTGAGTTGGGGGAGTGATGCTTTAGCCAATAGTTAAATGAACAAATGAGTGGCTAGATAGGTGTGGGTTTGTATGACTGTGTGTATTTATGTGTACATAACCACAATCAGTTTAAGCGAGTGTGTGTGTGTGTGTGTGTGTGTGTGTGTGTGTGTGTGTGTGTGTGTGTGTCTGAGCGTCTGGCTGGGGCCCCGCAGCACAGCATCAGCATTATGCTGTGGTCACATCGGCCAGAAGTGGGTCCTGGGCGTCAGAAAATGTTTCTGGTGGGAAGTGAGAGGGAGGGAATGAGAGAGTGTGATTGGTTTTAGACCAACAGCACTATCATCAACTCCCCCATGCAGAAATGTCAGGTGAACACAGTGGAAGTAAGGGATACAATCCCTTCCCTCCTGGACCTGGCAGTCTGCTGAGCAAGACTGATCCAGCTAGGGAGAAATAAGCATGAAAATGTGAATGCACAGCTTAATAAGTTCTTACATTGTATTGTGAATCTCCATGTAGGGAAGAGCTATGAGCAGTTGTGAATGTGTAAATGCAGAGCTGGCATCTGGGATGATTTGGCATGGGGAGAAGAAGCAGCAATCTGAGCAAGTTTGGAGGGAGAGGGAGAATCGGGCAGAAGGAAGTATCTGAGCCATGTGTTGGAGAAGGGGATGTCCTTGGAGAGACACAGGGAGCACATCTGTTTCCAAGGGCTGGAGGGGAGTTGGTGAAGAGGGAAGGGAAACACGAAGGAGAACACGGGTAAAAAGCCTTGAAGCTAATAGCAAGGAGTTAATTGGAGTCAACTAAACTTCATTCGGATTCATTTTCCTCGAAGAACCACAATCAGATTTGTGTGCCCAGGGTGGGGCAGGGGAGGAAGTGAGCCAACCTTGGCCAACGGAGGTCTGGAGGGGAGGAGGAGAAGGGAATCTTCTCCCATTACCTCCCAGGGAAAATGGTGTCTGGGCCCAGGGAGAGGCAAAGTGTAGTGGTAGTAGTAAGGGGACCTGGGTTCTAGTCCTGACTCTGCTACTAATTCATTCAATCATTCAGTCGTATTTATTTAGCGCTTACCATGTGCAGAGAACTGTACAAAGCACATGGAAAGTACAATTTGGCAACAGATAGAGACAATCCCTACCCAACAATGAGCTCGGGGACCTGGGTTCTAATCCTGGCTCTGCCCCTTGTCTTTTGGGGGTCGTTGGGCAAGGCACTTTGCTTCTCTGTGCCTCAGATACCGCATCTGTAAAATGGGAATTGAAACTGAACTCTAAGTGCTCAGTAAATACCATTGCTTGATTAATTGATGGGTACAATTAACAGCATGGCTCAGTGGAAAGACCACGGGCTTTGAACTCAGAGGCCATGAGTTCAAATCCCTGCTCTGCCAATTGTCAGCTGTGTGACTTTGGGCAAGTCACTTAAGTTCTCTGGGCCTCAGTTCCCTCATCTGTAAAATGGGGATTAAGAATGTGAGCCTCCCTTGGGACAACCTGATCAACTTGTAACCTCCCCAGCGCTTAGAACTGTGCTTTGCACATAGTAAATGCTTAGGAAATGCCATTATTATTATTATTATTATTATTATTATTATTTATTATTATTATTATTACATACCCCTTCCCCCTCTCAGGTTCAATCCTGGAGAGTTTCCAGTACTTTACCAGTCTTATCCAAGGGGGGGAGAGTCAAGCAGAGGGATACCCTTTCCATTCCTAGCTTGGGCAGTGGCTAGTGAGTGGAAGGCAATCTGCTAGAAGTCAAAACACACCTGTTCTGGGCAGAAGAGGTAGGGGAGAGAGTCAAGGGTGGAGACTCAGTTTTACTGGGTGGAAGAAGGCATTGGTAAACCAATTCTCTATTTTTACCAAGAAAACTCTAAGAATACAGTACCAGAATGCTTGCAGATGGAGGTGGGGCATTCTGGGAGAGATGCATCCATGGAGTCGCTACGGGTCGGAGGCGAATCGACAGCATACGTCAAGACGTACCAAACCACTGCACCTATTAATACTATTGAACACTGCAGGTGACAAATAAATGAAACAGGTTGATTTAATAATAATGATGATGGTATCTGTTAAGCGCTCATTATGTGTGAAGCACTGTTCTAAGCGCTTGCAAACTCCAAAAGGAATTAGTGTTGATATTCATCGATGCTATCAATCCATCGTATTTATTAAGCATTTATGGTATGCAGAGTCTACCCAGTAGACTGTTACCTCCTGGTGGGCAGGAAAATATCTGCCAACTCTGTTGGATTGAACTCTCCCAAGCACTTAGCACTTAGTACAGTGCTCTGCACACAGTGAGCATTCAGTATTCATTCATTCAATCGTGTTTATTGAGCGCTTACTATGTGAAGAGCACTGTACTAAGCGCCATTGTAAGTACCATTGAGCTACTGATTGATGTGTTCATACCCCTACATGTATCAGTACTATTGAACTCTATTGGTGACCAGTGAATACAAATGCTTTATTTATTAAAATGGGAACCAATCATATTTATTGATCACTTACAGTGTGTGGAGTACTGTATTAAGTGCTTGAGAGAGTACAGTACAAAGTACAAAGTAACACTTTATAGAAGTGTTACCTGCCCAAAAGGAACTTACAGTCTGTAGGGAATGCCAAAATTTCTAAATTGAAGTTCCCCTCTTCCTTTCCAGGGAGCCAGCATCATCTCCCAGAAATGATCAACATCTCAACCGTGACTGAGTTCCTCCTCCAGGGGTTCTCTGACATCCGGGAGCTGCAGCTGCTCCATGCCACGCTGTTCCTACTTGTTTACCTAGTTGCCCTTCTGGGGAATCTTCTCATTGTTGCTGTCACCATTCTCGACCAGCGTCTCCACACCCCCATGTACTTCTTTCTCAAGAACTTGTCCTTCATAGACCTCTGCTACATTTCTACAACGGTACCCAAATCCATTGTCAACTCCTTGACCAGTGACAACTCCATCTCCTTTCTGGGTTGTGTCTCGCAGCTCTTCCTACTGGTCTTGTTTGCCGCTTCAGAGTTTTTTCTCCTCACTGCAATGTCTTATGACCGCTATGCCGCCATCTGCTCCCCGCTGCGCTATGAGCTCATTGTGAACAAAACAGCCTGTGTTTCCATACTAGCAGCATCATGGCTCGGTGGGGGTCTATTTGGAATCTTGTTTACAGCTTCTACCTTCTCCCTGACATTTTGTGGGTCCAATGCTGTTCAACAGTTCTTCTGTGACGTCCCCCCACTGCTGAAGATCTCCTGCTCTGAAGTCCACATTGCCATTGATGTGAGTGTGGCTGCTGGGGTATTCTTAGATGCCATCTGCTTCACTTACATCACCCTCTCCTACGTCTTCATCTTCTCAGCCGTGCTGAAGATGCCGTCCTCCGAGGGCCGAACCAAAGCCTTCTCCACATGCCTGCCCCATCTCACTGTCATCGTCATTTTTCTCCTTACCGGAACATTTGTCTATCTCAAACCACCTGCAGACTCACCCTCAGCTCTGGATCTGCTGGTTTCCATGTTCTACACCGTGGTGCCTCCTACTGTGAACCCCCTTATCTACAGCCTGAGGAACAGGGACCTGAAGGCTGCCCTGGGCAGGATCCTAAAGGGGACATTCCCCCAGCATCCATTTTGGGAACAAATGTCTGTGTCCATGTACCAATAATCCCCTACCACCTTTTAAAAGAGGAATTGCCCTTAGACGTATCCAGATATACCAGTGACCCAGAGTCTCAAAGAACAAGTTGGGATATTCAGGATTTGGCAAGGTCTATGAGGTTGGCTCATAAGACTAGGTCATAAGTGGCAATGCATTCCCTAGGAGGCCTCATGGCTCAACGGCACGTGAATTGGTGTCACATGACCTGGGTTCTAGTCCCAGCTCGGCCACTGGCCTGCTGTGTGACATGGCATTAGTGTTTGACCGTTCCTGGGCTCTTACTTCCCCTTACACTCTGAGTCCCTAGGGCACAGGAAACATGTCCGTTTGGATTGTAATTTCATCTTTGGACTGTAAGCTCATTGTGGGCATGGATTGTATCTACCAACTCCATTGTATTGTACTTTTCAAAACGCTTAGTGCAATGTAATGCACACAGTAAACACTCAACAAATGCTATCGATCGATTGAATTATTTATCATCATGTGGCACAGACTTTGACACAGAAATTAACACCGAATAATAAAAAAAAATAATAATGGTGTTTGAAAAGAGACAGAGACATTCACTGATGGAATTCTATTCATTCATTCAATCATATTTATTGAGCGCTTACTGTGTGCAGAGCACTGGACTAAGCACTTGGGGAGTACAAGTCGGCAACATATAGAGATGGTCCCTACCCAACAATGGGCTCGAAGTCTAGAAGGGGGAGACAGACAACAAAACAAAACATGTAGACAGGTGTTAAAACTATCAGAATAAATAGAATAATAGCTATATATGCACATCATTAACAAGATAGTGTAGGAAATATGTAGAAGTAAAGTAAATAGAATGATAAATCTGTACAAACGTATATACAGGTACTGTGGAGAGGGGAAGGAGGTAGGGCCGGGGGGATGGAAAGGAGGAGAGGGGAAAGGGGGCTCAGTCTGGGAAGTCCTCCTGGAGGAGGTGAGCTCTCAGTAGGGCTTTGAAGGGAGGAAGAGAGCTAGCTTGGCGGGTGTGTGGAGGGAAGGCATTCCAGGCCAGGGGGAGGACGTGGGCTGGGGGTCGATGGCGGGACAGGCGAGAACGAGGCACAGTGAGGAAGTTAGCGGCAGTGAGTGGAGGGTGCATTCTGGCCTGGAGAAGGAGAGAAGGGAGGTGAGATAGGAGGGGGTGAGGTGATGGAGAGCCTTGAAACCAAGAGGAGGAATGTTTGCGTGATTCGTAGGTTGACAGGCAACCACTGGAGATTTTTGAGGTGGGGAGTAACCTGCCAAGAACGTTTCTGTACAAAGATAATCCAGGCAGCAGAGTGAAGTGTGGACTTAACCGGGGAAGAGACAGGAGCATGGG
The DNA here is from genome assembly GCF_015852505.1 of Tachyglossus aculeatus. Lineage (NCBI taxonomy): Eukaryota > Metazoa > Chordata > Mammalia > Monotremata > Tachyglossidae > Tachyglossus > Tachyglossus aculeatus. The sequence goes on from NW_024044845.1 coordinate 84,631, forward strand.
AGATCAGAGAGGAGGCTGGTGCAGTAATCCAGTCGCGATAGGATGAGAGATTGAACCAGCAAGGTAGTGGTTTGGAACTTTGGTTTCCAGAATGCAGCTTAGTAAATCATCACAACAGGAGGAGCCATTTCCATCCTATTCTTCCTCAAGCCAGGAATTTCTGCTTCCCATCACCCCTTCTCAAAACCCCAGTCCTCTGCCCCATCCTACTCAGCCTGGAGGAGAATCATAGGATGGATTTAGAGGAATGTCTTCTTCTGTCTAGCTTTGCAATCAGAAGGTGTCAGAATATGAAATTGTTCAATTGACTGATTGAATGAGAAGCTGATTGATTAAGATTGTATATGAGGTGAAGCTGAAAACACCCACAGTTGTTGTAGATTGTCAGAACATTAGAAACAGTTGGGATATTGGGATGCAGATGCTGTTGTTTCCATGGAAACTCTGGAGTGCAGCACCATGGCTGCAGCTTTAGGGACTGGGCCTTCATCTCTACAGGACCTCAGGGACCTCACAGGCAGAGGATTTTGGCATCAGCCAGATCACGAGGTCCCACCTGAGTTGACCCTCCAGGGGTTCCCCACAGAGCAGTGTCTGTTTTATCTTTGGGGAGGGGGGACTCTCTGAAGAACATCTCCTTGCCCACAGGGGATAGAAGAGGAGATGAGATTGCCCGGCTGTCCCTTCCTTCGTAGCCAGCTGCACCCAAGAACTGGAGTGGAGAGAGGTCCATCTCTACCCAGCAGAGGTCAGAGCCCTCCAGCCCTACCCTGCCCCAGTGAGTCTGACCGGGGGGTGTTGGAGGAGGAGGGAGAGGCCATGATGGGGATGCAAGAGATGGGGCCATTCAGGGGAAATGCTCATAGATGGGGCCAGTGTCGGACTTTGGGGCCGGGCTACATCCCCAGCTGGGCAAGTGGGCTTTCAGGAGGGTACGTATTTGACAGTGCAGTGGCCCGAACCATCACTCATCTCCCTTTCCTCATCCACCTCCATCCAGATAGCATGCCAGGCTGGGGCCCTGCAGCACAGCGTCAGCATTATGCTGTGGTCACTTCGGACAGGATTGGGTCCTTGATGTCAGAAGATGTTTCTGATGAGAAGTGACAGGGAGGGAATGAGAGAGTGTGATTGGTTCTAGACCAAGAGCACTATCATCAACTCCTCCATGCAGGAATGTTGAGTGAACACAGTGGAGGTAAGAGATTCATTCCCTTCCCTCCTGGACCTACCGGTCTGCTGGGCTTGACTGATCCAAAAGAATTTACAGCTAGGGGGAAATAAGAATGGAAAGGTGGATGCACAGCTTAACAAGTGCTTAGTAATGTGAATCTATATGTAGGGAAGTGCAATGAGCAGTTGTGAATGTGTAAATTTAGAGACGGTATCTGGCTTGAATCGGAATGGGGAAAAGAAACTTCAATCTGGCCAAATCTGAAGGGAGAGGGAGATTCGGGAAGAAAGAAGGCTCGGAGCCATGTGTTGGAGAAGGGAATGTCCTTTTTCATTCATTCATTCATTCAATCATATTTATTGAGCGCTTACTGTATGCAAAGCACTGTACTAAGCACTTGGGAGTACAAATTGGCAACATATAGAGAAGGTCCCTACCCAATAACAGACTCACAGTCTAGAAAGGGGAGTAAGACAACAAAACAAAACAAGTAGAGATGTGACAATACCATCAGAATAAATAGAATTATAGCAATATACACATCATTAATTAAAGATACAGCATAATAAACATGTACAAACATACACAAGCGCTGTGGGGAAGGGGCGGGGTTTGAGCGGCTTGGGATGGGGAGTTCGGGAGGGGAGGAGGAGGAGAGGAAAAGGGAGAAGGTCTATTTCCAAGGGCTGGAGGGTAGTCGGTGAAGAAGGAAGGGAAACACGGAGAACACTGGTCAAAAGCCTTGAAGCTAGTGGCAAGGAGTTGATTGGAGTCAACCAGACTTTAGTCTGTATCATTTTCCTCTGAGAACCACAATCAGATTTGTTGTGTTGGCGGCTGTTTGTGTATCCAAGGTGGGGCAGGGGAGGTAGTGAGCAAACCTTGGCTGGAAGAGGGCTGGAGGGGAGGAGGAGAAGGGAATCTTTTCCCATCACAGTCCAGGGAAAAGGTGTGTCTGGGCCAAAGAAGAGGCAAATAGTAGTGGTAGTAGTAATAGCAGTAGTAGTAGTGGTAGTAGTAGTAGCAATAGTAGTAGTAGTGTGGTAGTAGTAACGGGATTTTGGTTCTAATCCTGCCTGTGCTATTAATTAATTCATTCATTCATTCAATCGATTTTATAGTAGAAGCAGCGTGGCTCAATGGAAAGAGCCCGGGCTTTGGAGTCAGAGGTCATGGGTTCAAACCCCGGCTCTGCCAACTGTCAGCTGTGTGACTTTGGGCAAGTCACTTAACTTCTCTGTGCCTCAATTCCCTCATCTGTAAAATGGGGATTACGACTGTGAGCCCCCGAGGGACAACCTGATCACCTTGTATCCTCCCCAGCACTTTGAACAGTGCTCTGCACATAGTAAGCACTTAGTAAATGCCATCATCATCATTATTATTATTATTGAGCGCTTACCCTGTGCAGAGAACTGTACTAAGCACTTGGAAAATACAATTCAGCAACATACAGAGACAATCCCTACCTAACAGCGAGCTCGGGGACCTGGGTTCTAATCGTGGCTCTACCCCTTGTCGGCTGGGTGATGTTGGGCAAGACACTTTGCTTCCCTGTGCCTTAAATACCACATCTGTAAAATGGGAATTAGGACTGAGCCCTAAGTGCTCAGTAAATACCATTGTTGATTAATTGATGGGTAAATATCCCTATCCCTTCTCAAGATCACACCTGAAGAGTTTGCAGTACCCTACCAGTCTCAGCCAAGGGAAGGAGAGTCAACCAGAGGGATGCCCATCCCATTCCTAGCTTGGGCAGTGGCTAGTGAGTGGAAGGCAATCTGTTCCAAGTCAAAACGCACCTGTTCTGGGCAGCAGTGTCAGGGAAGAGGGTCGAGGGTGGAGACTCAGGTTTACTGGGTGGAAGAAGGCAATGGTAAACCACTTCTCTATTTTTACCAAAACAACTCTATGGATACAGTACCATAATGCTTGCAGATTGAGGTGGGGCACTCTGGAAGAGATGCGTCCATGGAGTCGCTAATGGTCGGAGGTGAATCGACAGCATAAGACAAGACGTGCCAGACCATTGCACATAATAATACTATGAACACTACAGGTGACAAATAAATACAACAGATTGATTTAATAATAATGATGATGGTATTTGTTAAGTGCTCACTATGTGTGAAGCACTTCTAAGCGCTGGCAAACTCTGAAAGGAATTAGGGTTGATTACTTCATTGATGCTATCAATCCATCGTATTTATTAAGTGTTTACGGTATGCAGAGTCTACCCACTAGACTGTTACCTCCTGCTGGGCAGGAAAGTATCTGCCAACTCCGTTGGATTGAACTCTCCCAAGTACTTAGTACAGTGCTCTGCACACAGTGAGTATTCAGTAAATACCATTGAGCTATTGATTGATGTATTCATAATGCTACATGTATCAATATTATTGAACTCTATAGGTGATCAATGAATACAACTGCTTTATTTATTAAAATGGGAATCAAACATATTTACTGATCACTTACAGTGTGTAGAGCACTATACTAAGTGCTTGAGAGAGTACAATATGACATAATTTGTAGAGGTGTTACCTTCCCAAAAGGAACGTACAGTCTGGAGGGAATGCCAATGATTCTAAATTGAAGTTCCCCTCTTTCTTTCCAGGGAGTCAGTATCAACTCCCAAAAGTGACCAACATCTCCACGGTGGCCGAATTCCTCCTCCAGGGGTTCTCTGACATCCGGGAGCTGCAGCTGCTCCATGCCACGCTGTTCATCCTTATCTACCTTGTGGCCCTTCTGGGGAATCTCCTCATTAATGCTGTCACCACCCTCGACCAGCATCTCCACACCCCCATGTACTTCTTTCTTAAGAATTTGTCCTTCATTGATCTCTGCTACATTTCTACAGTGGTACCGAAATCCATGATCAACTCCTTGAGCAGTGACAGCTCCATCTCCTTTCTGGGTTGTGCCTCACAGTTCTTCCTAGTGGTCTTGTTTGCTGCTTCAGAGCTATGTGTCCTCACTGCAATGTCTTATGACCGCTATGCTGCCATCTGCTCCTCCCTGCGTTATGTGCTCATCATGAACAAAACAACCTGTATGCGCATGGCAGCAGCATCATGGCTCAGTGGGGGTCTGCTTGGAGTATTGTTTTCAGCTTCTACTTTCTCCTTGACTTTTTGTAGATCCAATGCTGTCCAGCAGTTCTTCTGTGACGCCCCGCCTCTGCTGAAGATCTCCTGCTCTGAAGTCCACATTGCCACTGATGTGAGTGTGGCTGCTGTGTTAGTCTTGGATGCCATCTGCTTCACTTATGTCACCCTCTCCTACGTCTTGATCTTCTCAGCGGTGCTGAGGATGCCGTCCTCCTAGGGCCGAACCAAAGCCTTCTCCACCTGCCTGCCCCATCTCACTGTCATCATTATTGTTCTCTTTACCGGAGCATTTGCCTATCTCAAACCACCTTCAGACTCGCCCTCAGCTCTGGATCTGCTGGTTTCCGTGTTCTACACTGTGATGCCCCCCACTGTGAACCCCGTTATCTATAGCCTGAGGAACAGGGACCTGAAGGCTGCCCTGGGCAGTATCCTAAAGGGGACATTCCCCCAGCATCTATTCTGGGATAACATGTCTGTGTCTAGGTACCGATAATCCCCTACCCCACTTAAAAGAGGAATTGCCCTTAGACATAACAATATATACCACTGACCCAGAGGCCCAAACAGCAAGTTGGGATATTCAGGATTTGTCAAGGTCTGGGAGGTTGCCTGATAAGACTAGGTCATGAGTGGCAACGCATTACCTAGGAGGCCTCATGGCTCAGTGGCAAGTGAATGGGTATCACATGACCTGAGTTCTAATCCTAGCTCGTCCATTAGCCTGCTGTGTGCCCTGGTATTAGTGTCTTACCAGTCCTGGGATCTTACTTCCCCTTACACTCTGAGCCCCTGTGGGATAGGAAAAATATCCGTTTGGATTGCAATTTCATCTTTGGACTATAAGCTCATTGTGGGCACGGATTGTATCTTCCAACTCCATTGTATTGTACTCTTCAAAGCACTTGGTACAATGTAATGCACACAGTAAACACTCAACAAATACCATCGATCAATTGAATTATTTATGATCACGTGGCACAGACTTTGACACAGAAATTGTTAACACCGAATAATAAAAAAAAATAATAATGGTGTTTGGAAAGAGATAGAGACATTCACTGATGGAACTCCATTCATTCAATCATATTTATTGAGCACTTACTGTATGCAGTACACTGTACTAAGTGCTTGGGGAGTACAAGTCGGCAACATATAGAGACGGTCCCTACCCAACATCGAGCTCACAGTCTAGAAGGGGGAGACAGACAACGAAATAAAACATGTAGACAGGTGTCACAACTATCAGAATAAATAGAATAATAGCTATATATGTGCATCATTAACAAAATAGAGTAGTAAATATGCACAAGTACAATAAATAGAGTAATACATCTGTACAAGTGTATACAAGTGCTGTGGGGAGGGGAAGGAGGTAGGGCAGAGTGGGGGTGATTGGGGAGAAGGAAAGGAAAAACGGGGCTCAGTCTGGGAAGGCCTCCTGGGGGAGGTGAGCTCTCAGTAGGGCTTTGAACGGAGGAGGAGAGCTAGTTTGGTAGATGTGTGGAGGGAGGATATTCCAGGCCAGGGGAAGGATGTGGGCCGGGGGTCGATGGTGGGACAGGTGAGAATGAAGCTCAGTGAGGAGGTTAGTGGAAGAGGAGCAGAGGGTGCGGGCTGGGCTGGAGAAGGAGAGAAGGGAGGTGAGGTAGGAGGGGGCAAGGGGATGGAGAGCCTCGGAGCCGAGAGGAGTAGTTTTTGCATGATTTGTCAGTTGACAGACAACCACTGGAGATTTTTGAGGTGGGGAGTGACATGCCCAGAGTGTTTCTGTACAGAGATTCATTCATTCATTCAATCGTATTTATTAAGCGCTTACTATGTGCAAAGCACTGTTCTAAGCGCTGGGGGGATACAAGGTGATCAGGTTGTCCCACGTGGGGCTCACAGTCTTCATCCCCATTTTACAGATGAGGTCACTGAGTGACTTGCCCAAGGTCACACAGCAGACATGTGGCGGAGCCGGGATTCGAACCCATGACCTCTGACTCCAAAGCCCGTGCTCTCCCACTGAGCCACACCGCTTCTCGCCACCACAGAGATAATGTGGGTAGCACAGTGAAGTACAGACTGAAGTGGGGAGAGACAGGAGGATGGGAGATCAGAGAGGAGGCTGGTGCAGTAATCCAGTTGAGATAGGATGAGAGATTGAACCAGCAAGGTAGCGGTTTAGAACTCTAGTTTCCAGAACTCAGGTTAGTAAATCATCACATCAGGAGGAACCATTACTGTCCTATTTGTCCTCAACCCAGGACTTTCTCCTTGCCATTATCCCATTCTCAAAACCTCAGTCCCCTGCCCCACCCTACTCAGCCTGGGGGAGGATCAGAGGATGGATTCAGAGGAATCTCTTGCTCTCTCGAGCTTTGAAATCAGAAGGTGTCAGAAAATGAAATCGAACAATTGACTGGCTGAATGAGAAGCTGATTGTCTATGGTAGTATATGAGATGAAGCTTCAACCACCCACAGTTGATGTAGATTGTCAGTAGCATTAGAAACATTTGGGATTTTGGGATGCAGATGCTGTTTCCACGGGAACCCTGGGATGCAGCCCCATTGCTGCAGCTTTAGGGACTGGGCCTTTATCTCTACAGGACCTCAGGGAACTCACAGGTACAGGATCTTGGCATCGGCCAGATCACGAGGTCCCACCTGAGTTGACCCTCCAGGGGTTCCCCACAGATCAGTGGGCTGTTTTATCTTTGGGGAAGGGGGACTCTCGGAAGAACATCTCCTTGCCCAGAGGGGATAAAAGAGGAGATGAGATTGCCATGTTGTCCCTTCCTTCGTAGCCAGCTGCACCCAAGAACTGGAGTGGAGAGAGGTCCATCTCTACCCAGCAGAGGTCAGAGCCCTCCAGCCCTACCCTGCCCCAGTAAGTCTGACCGGGGGGTGGTGGAGGGGGAGGGAGAGGCCATGATGGGGATGCAAGAGATGGAGACATTCAGGGGAAATGCTCATAGATGGGGCCAGTGTCAGACTTTGGGGCCGGGCTACATCCCCAGCTGGGCAGGTGGGCTTACAGGAGGGTACGTATTTGACAGTGCAGTGGTCCGAACCATCACTCATCTCCCTTTCCTCATCCACCTCCAACCAGCTAGCATGCCAAGCTGGGGCCCTGCAGCACAGCGTCAGCATTATGCTGTGGTCACTTCAGACAGGACTGGGTCCTCGATGTCAGAAAATGTTTCCGGTGAGAAATGACAGGGAGAGAATGAGAGAGTGTGACTGGTTCTAGACCAAGAGCACTATCTTCTACTCCTCCGTGCAGGAATGTTGGGTGAACACAGTGGAGGTAAGAAATTCAATCCCTTCCCTCCTGGGCTTACCGGTCTGCTGGGCTAGACTGATCCAAAATAATTTACAGCTGGGGGAAATAAGAATGGAAAGGTGCATGCACAGCTTAATAAGTGCTTAGTAATATGAATCTATAGGTAGGGAAGTGCAATGAGCAGTTGTGAATGTGTAAATGCAGAGGCGGTACCTGGCCTGAACCGACATGGGGAAAAGAAACATCAATCTGGCCAAATCTGAAGGGAGAGGGAGATTCGGGAAGAAAGAAGGATCGGAGCCATGCTTTGAAAAAGGGAATGTCCTTTTTCATTCATTCATTCATTCATTCATTCAATCATATTGATTGAGCGCTTACTGTATGCAGAGCACTGTACTAAGCGCTTGGGTAGTACAAATTGGCAACATATATTCATTCATTCATTCAATCGCATTTATTGAGCGCTTACTGTGTGCAGAGCACTGTACTAAGCGCTTGGGAAGTACAAGTTGGCAACATATAGAGACGGTCCCTACCCAACAGTGGGCTCACAGTCTAGAAAACATATAGAGAAGGTCCCTACTCAATAACGGGCTCACAGTCTAGGAAGGGGAGAAAGACAACAAAAAACAAGTAGAGAGGTGACAATACCACCAGAATAAATAGAATTATAGCAATATACACAAAATTAATAAAAGATACAGAGTAATAAATATGTACAAACATACACAAGTGTTGTGGGGAGCAGACGGGCATTGGGCGGGGCGGGGGGGATGGGGAAACGGGGAGGGGAGGAGGAGGAGAGAAAATGGGAGAAGATCTATTTCCAAGGGCTGGAACCGACCAAGGGCTGGTCGGTGAAGAGCGAAGAGAAACACGGAGGAGAACACCGGTTAAAAGCCTTGAAGCTAGTGGTAAGGAGTTGATTGGAGTCAAACAGACTTCAGTTTGTTTCATTTTCCTCTGAGAACCACAATCAGATTTGTTGTGTAGGTGGCTGTGTGTGTATCCAAGGTGGAGCAGGGGAGGCACTGAGCAAACATTGGCTGGAAGAGGGCTGGAGGGGAGGAGGAGGAGGGAATATTTTCCCATCACAGTCCAGGGAAAAAGTGTGCCTGGGCCCAGGGGAGAGGCAAATAATAGTGGTAGTAGTTAGGGGACCTGGGTTCTTATCCTGACTCTGCCATTCATTCATTCATTCAATCGTATTGATTGAGCGCTTACTGTGTGCACAGCACTGTACTAAGCGCTTGGAAAGTACAATTTGGCAACAGATAGGGACAACCCCTACCTAATAGCCAGCTTGGGGACCTACTTTGCTTTGCTTCTCTGTGCCTCAGATACCGCATCTGTAAAACGGGAATTAAGAGTGAGTGTCACATGGTAGAAAGCCTTGAAGATAATTGTGAGGTATTTTTGTTTCATATGGAAAGATACATGGTGCAAGTGAAGGGTTTGGAGGAGAGGCGTTTGAATGCTTCTTTTTCTTTTCTTATGCTATCGTGTCGTCTCTGACCCGTAGCAAATGAATGGACATATCTCTCCAGGAATGCCCCATTCTCCAACTGCAAATGTTCTGGTAGTTTATCCATAGAGGGGTTTTTTTTTGGTAAAAATACAGAAGTGGTGTACCATTGCCTTCTTCCCTGCAGTAAATGTGAGTCTCCTCCTTGACTCTCTCCCACGACACGGCTGCCCGGCGCAGGTGAGTTTTGAATCACAGCAGATTGCCTTCCACCTGCTATCCACTGCCCAAGCTGGGAATGGAACGGGTATGCCTGTGCTTAACCGGCCGTCTGGTAGCCAAGACTAGTAGAGTACTGGAAACTTTCCAGGTATCATATTGATTTGGGGGGAGTGATGCTTTAGCAAATGGTTAAATGAATTAATGAGTGGCTAAATAGGTGTGAGTTTGTGTGACTGTGTGTATTTATGTGTAAGTAACCACAGTCAGTTGAAGCGTGTGTGTGTGTATGCATGTGTGTGTGTGTGTGTGTGTGTGTGTGTGTGTGTGTGTGTGTGTGTGTGTGTCTGAGCGGCTGGCTAGGGCCCTGAAGCACAGCATCAGCATTATGCTGTGGTCACATTAGACAGAAGTGGGTCCTGGATGTCAGAAAATGTTTCTGTTGGGAAATGACAGGAAGGGAATGAAAGAGTGTGATTGGTTCTAGACCACCAGCACTATCATCAACTCCTCCATACAGAAATGTCAGGTGAACACAATGGAAGTCAGAGATTCAGTCCCTTCCCTCCTGGACTTACCGGTCTGCTGGGCAAGACTGATCCAAAATAATTTACAGCTAGGGGGAAATAAGCATGAAGATGTGAATGCACACCCTAATACCTTCTTCCACAGTAATGTGAATCTATACGTAGGGAAGAGCTATGAGCAGTTGTGAATGTATAAATGCAGAGGTGGCATCTGGGCTGATTGGGCATGGGGAGAAGAAACATCAATCTGGGCAAGTTTGGAGGGAGAGGGAGATTCGGGCAGAAGGAACGATCTAAGCCATGTGTTGGAGAAGGGAATGTCCTTGGAGAGGCCCAGGGAGAAGATCCGTTTCCAGGGGCTGCAGGGGAGTTGGTGAAGAGGGAAGGGAAACACGGAGTAGAACACCAGTCAAAAGCCTTAAAGCTAGTGGCAAGGATTTGATTGGAGTCAACTAAACTTCAGTCTGTTTCATTTTCCTCTGAGAACCACAGCCCGATTTGTTGTGTTGGTGGCTGTGCATGTGCCCAGGGTGGGACAGGGGAAGCAGTGAGCAAACCTTGGCCGGCGGAGGTCTGGAGGGGAGGAGGAGAAGGGAATCCTCTCCCATCATCTTCCAGGGAAAAAGTGTGCCTGGGCCCAGGGAGAGGCAAAGAGTAGTGGTAGTAGTAAGGGGACCTGGGTTCTGATCCTGACTCTGCTACGCATTCATTCATTCATTCATTCAATCGTATTTATTGAGCACTTACTATGTGTACTATGTGCACTGTACTAAATGCTTGGAAAGTACAATTCGGCAACAGACACAATCCCTACCCAACCAGGAGCTCGGGGACATGGGTTCTAATCCTGGCTCTGCCCCTTGACTGCTGGGTGATGTTGGGCAAGGCACTTTACTTCTCTGTGCCTGTATGTCTGCCCGCCATCTAAAACTCAACATGTCCAAGACTGAACTCCTTATCTTCCCTCCCAAACCCTGCCCTCTCCCTGACTTTCCCATCACTGTTGATGGCATTACCATCCGTCCTGTCTCACAAGCCCACAACCTTGGTGTCATCCTCGACTCCGCTCTCTCGTTCACCCCTCACATCCAATCCGTCACCAAATCCTGCTGGTCTCACCTCCGTAACATCGCCAAGATCCACCCTTTCCTCTCCATCCAAACCGCTACACTGTTCGTTCAATCTCTCATCCTATCCCGACTGGATTACTGCATCAGCCTCCTCTCTGATCTCCCATTCTCCTGTCTATCCCCACTTCAATCCGTACTTCACGCAACTGCCCAGATCAGCTCTGTGCAGAAACGTTCTGGGCATGTTACTCCCCTCCTCAAAAATTTCCAGTGGCTGCCAATCAACCTACCCATCAGGCAGAAACTCCTCACCCTCGGCTTCAAGGCTCTCCATCACCTCGCCCCCTCCTACCTCACCTCCCTTCTCTCCTTCTACAGCCCAGCCCTCACGCTCCACTCCTCTGCCGCTAACCTCATCGCCGTGCCTCGTTCTCGCCTGTCCCACCATCGACCACCGGCCCACGTCCTCCCCCTGGCCTGGAATGCCCTCCCTCCGCACATCCGCCAAGCTAGCTCTCTTCCTCCCTTCAAAGCCTCTACTGAGAGTCCACCTCCTCCAGGAGTGCCTTCCCAGACTGAGCCCCCTCCTTCCTCTCCCCCTACCTCCCCCTCCCCAGCCCCCCTAACTTGCCTCCCCCTACCACCTGTATATATGTATATTTATGTTTGTACATATTTATTGCTCTATTTATGTATTTATACTTGTACATATTTATTCTATTTATT